>NC_091474.1:47672995-47870495 GCF_036971445.1 Narcine bancroftii
CCACTGTTGCCAGTTACACAGGGTCCAGGGTCTCTGCCCCACTGTTGCCAATTACACAGGGTCCCTGCCCCACTGATGCCAGTTATACAGGGTCTAGGGTTCCTGCCCCACTGTTGCCAGTTACACAGGGTTTGAGGTACAACTCTGGCATTTGGCAGATGGAAGCAGATCAATCACAAGTGTAGGAATTATTTAACAATACACAAAACAAGCAAAAAAGGGAGGGTACCAGAGCTTAAAACTCTGTTAGAGTGAAGAAATCAGGCAAGTTCTTTGGTGCTCTGAAGAATAATTCTTTCTTCTCAGTGAAGCAGGTCATGGCTGAGACTTGTTGGGGGGACAAATCCCCTCCGAGCATGATCATATGAAGTGACCGTCACTATCACACTATCATGGAGCTCACAGCTCACCCATTTTGAACAAACTCTGTGGCTGGTCACAGCAAGTGAGCCCGCACCAGATGGGTGGGAGGGGTGGGGAGTGAGAGGGAGAGGTCCTTGACACAACAGGGCTGTGAACACTAAGTCACAGCAGAAACCTATGGAGTTCAAGGTTGGACCTTGGCCCAGTGTTTGGAGAGATTCAGTCATGCTTTCAAACAGAAGGCTGGTCAGATGATCGATTTGGTCAAGGCCACCATGTGGTCGACCCCACAAGCCACATCCACGACCTCTCCTGGGACAGTCACCTGAAACACAGGGGAATTGCAATCAGATACAGGTCCCCACGAAGCCCCACAGAGAAGAACAACACCTTACCACTGGTTTGACTGTGAAAATACAAATCATCTGTGGCCTGAAGTCACAGGAGACAAACATCTGTGAAGTGAAAATGGGTGGAACACTAAGTCCAGTATTCCACATTAAAGAGTTTACTCATCTCTGTTGGTAACCATTGACCCTCCAGAAAAGTTTTTGGGCATCTCATGCTGAAATATTAAAGTCTGCAAATCACTAGATATGAGAGGGGACTGCATGGCCCCATGGGGTAAAGAGCAAGGCTGGTGAGTTTAAGGGATAGTGAGGCTTGGGGAAGACAAAGGAGGAGAAAATCCGATTTACAAGCGAAACCCTTGATGAGTTCGGGACTTTGCTTTGGAGGGAATCAAGAGAGAGCAAAAAGAGAACATGAGGTGGAACTGGCAGGTAGGTTAAAAGAGAATCTCAAGATTCCACAGGCCTATTAAGAGGTGGCTGGGATGGGGAATTGGTCCATTAAAGATCAAAAGGGCTGTTTTTGTGTGTAGACACAGGAGAGGGCTAGGATTCTGAATGGATACTTCTCACTAGCCTTTACTGAAGGAGATAATGAGAGTCAAGGAATCAGAGCAAACGTGGTGAGGTGCTGAACCACATGAGAACTGACAGGGCATCTTGGAAACTTTGGAGTGTATTCAAGTGGACACATCAGTAAGGCGTGATAAAGTCCATCTCACATTGTATGGAGCTGAGAAAGAAATTGTGGAGGTCGTTGCTATATTTGATTTAATTTCTGTGATTACGGCACAGTAGAGTCAGAACAAAGAGCAATGCCTTGTCCTCGTTGAACCTACCCTCCAGGGGAAGTACTGATCATCTGTCCTCCCAATGCCGAGGCAGCCGCGGAGATTCTTGCCCCACACAAAGAGCTCGCCACGGTCTGGAACACAAGGACAGGATTACCTCCTGGCTTATCAAACCACAGCAGTGTCTTCTCTCAAGTGCAGAATCTCAGCCATGGGCTGAATCGAGGCAAATCTGCTCCAACGTGGACAGACGGTGCAGTGGAGGGACGGGGGATGCCCAAGGCACTGCAGCATGTTTGTAGTATCGCAGAGCAGATGGCCAAACACGGTCCAAGGCCAGACCCGGCACATGGTACCAAGGTAGACGGTGAGGTGACAGCAGGGTGTGGGACAGAAAGTTGGCTCGGCCTTTGGCAGATGGAACTGAATCCTGACAGGTGCGAGGTGACGCAATGTGGGAAATCAAATAGGGTAGGATGTGTACAGGCACTGAGGGATGTTAACGAACAGAGGGATCCATTTCACAGGCCAGTGAAGAAGGCAGGTGACATGTTTGCCTTCACAGGATGGGGCATGGAATATCGGAGTTGGGGCTCGATGTTACAATGTTCTGGCCACACTTGGAGAACTGCGGGCATTTCTGGTCACCATGTTGGAGGGAGGTTGCGTGAAGAGGGTGCAGAGGGCATAAAACAAGAGAGGCTGCAGTCGCTGGGCAACTGGAGCAACAGACTAAGTGCTGGAGGAACTCAGAGGGTTGGGCAGCATCTGTGGAAGGCAGCAGTCAATGTTTCGGGCCAAAACCATCAACTGGCCAGAAGTCAATAAAATGGTGGGGAAGGGGAACATACAGGCTAGCAGGTGACAGATGAGTACGGGTAGGAGAGGGGGGTTGAGTAGTGAGAGGTGGAGGGGGGGAACAACTGGGAACAAAGCAGCTTAGGGGGAGAAGGAAAAAGAGGCAGGTGATTGAGCAAGATGCATTCTGACAGTTGAGGACAGTAGATGATAGAATAAAGGGAAGGAGGTGGGAAACTAGAGGAAGGAAGGTGTGAACGATGGGCAGGAGAAGGGAGAGAGGAAATGTATAGCGTGAGAGAACGGGAACGGGATTAGAGGTTAGAACAGAGCAACACACCTCGGGTTCAGCCCCACGAGATACTCACTGGTGATGGCGGCAAAGTGATGGAGCCCACAGCCAACTCGATCGACTCTCACCTGGGGAGTGAACTCGGAGCGGCCGAACAGTGTGGAAGGGATCTGCTCAGGTAGCCTGGACTCGGAAAGGTGACATCCTTTGCCCAGAATCCCAAAACCCCACACGTACACATCGCCCTCACCTGCACACAAAGGGACATCATTGGCAAAGCAGAGACGTGCACAGTCACTCACAACAAGACAGGCTTGGAGCCGGTGGGGGGGAAACAACCCGATTTGGTGGGGGGGGGGGGTGTGGTATGTGCGTGAGGGAACATCCTGATTGTGGGGGGGGGGGGGGAGTGGGCCTGGGGGAGCATCCTGAAGGGGGGGAAGGGGTTGGTGTGTGGGGGGGGGGGATGGGGAATATCCTAATTTTGGGGGGAGGGTGTGAGGGAACATCCAGATGGAGGTGGTGTGGGGAACATCCTGATGAGGGGGTAGAGGAGACATCCTGATGGGGGGCAGGGCATGACATCCTGATTTGGAGGGTGTGGGGGAACATCCTGATTTGGTGGGGGCTTAGCCCAAGTTCTGGGGTGGGGAAGGGCTTAGCCCGACGAATGGGGGGGTGGGAGTAAGGGCTCAGCCCAGCTCAGTCCCATTGAAGGGGCCCTACTCATGATACATCCCCTGACCTGGGGACAAGCTGTTGTCCAGGTGGGACATGAACGGTCAGCAAGCTGACCTATTCCAACAGATTCTGGGTTAACAAGGCCTTCTCACTCAGGAAGGACTGGAACAGACACTGAGAAACACCATGTCCCACACAGGGACCCTAGACAAAATGCCACGTTGCCCCATGTATGATGCCTATCTCACCGAGTCACTTCAGCTATAGAAGGGTGGGGTTCCCAGCCAATTGCCAGGATTCGGGAAGTTGAGTTATTGTGAGGGACAGGAGAAATGGTGAAAATGTCAGCACTGTGAGGATCTACGAGATGAGGAGTGGGACACGGCGCTCTCGCAAGGTCCTACTGCCCAGTCATGCTGGACCCAAGTAGGTTTGAATCAGCCTGTAGAAGAAGCTAGTGATGTATTGTTAACATCTTGAATCCAGAGAGTTCTGTGCCCAAGAAGGCGGCACCCTGGCTTGGCAGCAGTCCATGGGGCGGGTCAACACAAGGGCATCAGAGAGGACCTAACTAGGAAGGAGATCCCAACAGCAGACCAGCGAGGGGCTCAGAGGCTGAAGTACTCACACCAGACCATGGGTGGCTGGAGACTGGCTCGTGGGAACCAGGTAACAGGATTGGGGATGTGTGAGGGTGCTGATGGAGATGAGAGCTCCCAAAGGGCCTTGGGCGCTGACATCTTCCTGGCTGTACCGGGGGGTTCGGATCTGGGAGCTCAGGGTCAAGAGTGGAACAGACAGGAGGCCGTTTGGCTGCAGAGGTTGCAGAGCGCAGGAGGAGAATCCTTGGACACTTGGTCTGTGAAGGGACACTCTTTGACTTCTCCCTCTCTTTCTCTCTCATCAGTGGGGGGGGTGGGGTCAGGCTAGTGACATCTCTTTGGGTGCCTTTACAGTAGCCAAATGTTAAAGCATTTTGTGTATTTATTACAATAAAGGAATCTTGAAACTGGGCCTGTTTGCCTTGGAACAAAGGAGATTGAGAGGTGATCTTGCTGAGGTCGACAAGAACCTGAGGGGCAGAGATACGATGAATGGTGAGAGTCGGTTTCCTGGAGTGGGAGAATCTAAGATGAGATGACTGAACTACAAGGTGAAGGGGGTGGGATTTGGAATGGACGTGGGGGTCATTTGCTCATTCGGGGTGGGGGGGGGGGGGCAAAACGGGGACAGATGGAATGAGCTGCCAGACAAGGCAGAGGATGGAGGGACGTTAGCTTCCTTGGTGGATATCCCTATAGATGTGAAGGGATTGGAGGGGTCTGTGCTCAAAGTGAACGTGGGAGTGAAGTAGGAAGGCACGTTGTTCGGCGTGGACTTGTTGGACATGTGGGCTTATCTCAGTGTTGTGGGACTTTGTTCACTCTGAACCAGAGCCAGTTGTCACACTGGTCTGACTCTGTGATGTTCAGCCCATCCCTGATGCACAGTTCCATTTGTTGGAATTCAGGAAGATGTGAACGTGGAAGATATGGACACTTACAAAAGATGGCAACTTACAGTTGAGGATTGCAGCATGCGTCCCACCACACGCCGCCCACTTAATCCTTCCCACGCCTTCGAATGGGAGATGCCTCGGCACATTCACCTGCAAATTAAACTCTTGTCAAAATACAAAACACAATTGGGCTTTCAAATTAGGGGATGGGATTGGTTAGATTCTGTACTGTTTAAACCTAATGAAGCAGAGAACATAGACTGCTGCAAACCACGGAATAGATCGCAGGGGACGCGTGGGAGACCATCAGAAGTGCTGCTGGGGAAGACTGGTCAGCTTCAGTGTTAGACTGGAAATTAACCCCTTCAGACCTACAATCCCAATTATCTTACTCACAAATGAAAGATGCTGGAGAAGAAAATGGATTACCTGATGCTGCATCTGAACCAGAGAGAACTGCAGGGTTGCCGTGATCTGGTAAATACAGAAATGTGGATCCAGGACACCATTCCAGACTCAGTGCTCCAGATGGATGGCCTTATCTCCTTCAGGGCTGGCAGAGACACTGCTGCTTCTGGCAAGACTCGAGGAGGGGGACCATGCATTTACATCAACGAGAACTGGTGCATCAATGTCTCTGTTGTGAAGACCCTCTGCTCAGCAGAGATGAGTACCTCCTGGAGAAATGCAGAGCCTTCTACCCGCCCAGGGAATTCTCCGCCTCACCGATTGCCGCAGTTTTCATTCCACCTTTGGCTAATGAGGGTTAAGCCATGAAGGAGCTTTATGGTGCCATCTGTGAAGCCAAAACTTCCCACCCTGACGGTGCCATGATTGTTGCTGGAGACTTCAATCACACCAACCTGAAAACGGTCTTACCACGGTCTCAACCAGAGAACACCCTGGATCAGGTGTACACCAACATCCCTGGTGCATACACCTCACCCCTACTTTGGTTACTCAAATCACATATCAGTCCTGTTAACCTCGGCATACAGACCACTGGTAAAGCAAACTAGGTCAGTTTGCAGGGAGATCAGGACATGGCTGGGGAGGGGGGTGGGGTGTCACAGCAGCACTACAGAACTGCTTTGAGACCATGGACTGGGATCGTTTCAGAGAGGCAGTCACCTACAATGGTCATGTAAACATGTAGGAGATGAGCACAGTGACTAGCTACATCAACAAATGTATTGAGAATGCCACTGAGATCAAATGCTTCCCAACCAGGGCTAACCAGAAAACATGGTTGGATACAGAGCACTGGACACTTCTCAGAGTTCGTGACCCTGCCTTCAGGACAGGAGACAAGATGGCACTAAGATCAGCCAGGACTGAAATCTCCCGTGCAATCCGGAAGGCAAAGTGAGGGGGATGCACAGAAGATCCACAGAGACCTGTGTGACATGAGGCGCATGTGGCAAGGGATCAAGAGTATTACGGATCACAAATCAACCTTGCTAATTAAAGACAATGACACCTCCCTTCTGGACAGACACAGTTTGATGAGAACAGGATGATCCCAAAAAAAGCACTGTGTCCCCCTGATGAGCTGAGGTGAGGAGAACTCTATCCAGGTGAACCCACACAAGGCAGCAGGACCAGACAAAATACCTGGTCGGGTACTGAAGGACCAATTGATGGAGGTCTTCATGGACATCTTCAACAACTCAATGCAGCAGTCCATTGTTCCCGCAGGGTTCAAGACACCCATTATCATCCCAGTATCAGAGGGTGACAGTAACAGGCCTCAATGACTCCACCATTATGAAATGCTTAGAGCGCCTGCTGATGGAACACATCAAAGCACACTTCCCAGAGATGCCGGATCCATTTCAATTTGCCTATAGAAGTAATCCTTCCAGACGATGCTATAACTTTGTCACTTCATGCCATCCTGGCCCACCTGGAAAACGACACCTCATACACCAGGCTGTTGTTCATTGACTTCAGCTCAGCATTTAATACAATCATTCCCCAGAGGCTGGTGGTGAAGCTGTCCTAGCTGGGACTCAACACCTAGACTTCCTACTGGAAAGACCACAGTCTTTCCGGGTTGGTAGCAGAATGCCGAGCACTGTCATGCTGAGCATTAGCGCACCTCAGGGTTGTGTGCTCTGTTCACGCTCCTGCTCCTGACCCACGACTGCATCGCCAAATCCAGCTCCAACAGTGTCATCAAGTTTACAGATGCCACAACAATCGTCGGCCTCGTCAGCAACGATGAGTCGCACCACAGCGAAGAGGTAGAAAATCTCGTGAAATGGTACGAGAGTAAGAACCTGAGTCTCAAAATGGACAAGACAAAGGAGATGATTGTGAACTTCAGGAAGACCAGGAACAACCACCCTCCATTACACATCAAAAACTCTGGAGTGGAGAGCACCAAGTTCCTTAGAGTTCACTTAATTAGTGACCTACTGTGGACACTCAACATCTCCTCACTTGTCAGGAAGGAGTAACAGCAACTGCACCTCCTAAGAAGATTGATGTGGGCAAGGCTACCAGCCACCATTATGTCAACTTTCTATAGAAGCTCTAGCGAGAGTGTCCTGGCCAGCTGCATTATAGTGTGGTACGGTTGCTGCAGAGAAATGGATCAGAGGTCAATCCGCAATACCATAAGAGTGGCAGAGAGGATCACTAGAGTCTCCCTCCCCACCAACCATCGACATGATCTCCCATGATCATTTCTGAGGAGCATGCACAAAATCATTCAGAACCCTTTTCACCCTGTACACAGCATCAAGAAAGAGAAACAGGAGGATCAGAGCCAGCACCACCAGGCTGAGGAACAGCTTCTTCCCACAATTAGTGAGAATGCCGAACGACCAAAGGAAATACTCACACTAACCATCGGAGACTCTCATATGTACAAAACAGTATTTATTTGTATACATGAAATACTTGTCCTGTATATGGATTGTTTCTGTATGTGTGTTATGTCTGCGTGTTTTGCACCGAGGACTGGACAATGCTATTTTGTCGGGTTGTACTTGTATAATCAGATGACAATAAACTTGACTTGACTTAGAACTGACGGTTTGAAGTGTATAACAGGCAAGAGCCTGGATCAGTGCATGGAATGTTGTGCTGTGACCATTGGACACCGGGCTGGGAGTGGGCCAGGGTGGCACATCAATATTGCAGGATATTGCTGATTCAGCCAAGATAGAGAAAGCAGTAAAAGAGTGGGGGATGGGGCAGCATTACTGATTAAGGGGAATATCACAGGTGCACTCACAGAGGACTTTGTGGAGAGTTGATCCAGTGAGGTAACTTTGTTGAGGTGTATTAGATTTTGAAGGCTTAGAACGAGTGAAAAGCCTGGGACGACAATAGCAAATACCAGAGGACATTTGTTGAAGGTGAGTGGAGGAGAATTTAGGGGAGATGTCCAAGGTAAGTTTTTTTTTTGCACAGGGAATGGTGTTGGGGTGATGGTGGAGGCTGAACATTTAAAAGACTTTTAGAAAAGCACATGGATGTAAGAAAAATAGAGGGTTCTGGGTGTGAGGTAGGGAAGGATTAGATTGTTGTGGAGTAGGTTTACATAGGTCAGAACAACATCATGGGCTAAAGGGCTTGTACTGTAATGTGATGTTCTATAATCAGTATGATATCAGGATTATACCACAGGCCTCCCAACAGTCTGTGGGATCTAGAAGAACAGATATGCAGAAAGATCACAGAAAGATCCATGAACTGCAGGGTTGTCGTAGTGGGTGACTTTAGTTTCCTCAGTATTGAGCTCTTTCGAGCCAGAGACTTAAATTTTAAATTTAGACATAGAGCACAGTTACAGACCCTTTTGGCCCACAGGCCCGTGCCACCCAATTACAACTAATTAGCATACAACTCTGGTAAGTTTTGAAGGGTTGAAGGGTCAGAAGAAACCGGAGCACCCAGAGGAAACCCATGCAGGCACAGGGAGATCATACAAGCTCCTTACAGGCAGTGCCGGATTTGAACCCCGGTTACTGGCACTGTAACAGCGTTGCACTAACTGCTACACTAACCATGCCACTTACATGGGGCAGAACTGTTAAACACATCCAGAAGTATTACGTTGAAAGTCCAACCAGGATAAGTTGGGGAGGTTCATAATTAAACCTCATATTGGCAAATGAGCCCGGCCAGGTGATGTGAGTTTCAGTGGGGGAGCATTTAGGGAATAGCGATCATAATTGCATCTGTTTTAAAGTAACTATTGTCAACAGAGAAAGGTGCGAATATGAGGAAAGGCTAATCACAGGATTATTAGACAGGAAATGGGAACCCAGAGAGGAGCAGTTGATTGAGTGGATATCTACAGCTGCTTAGACCCTGTGAGGACTAATTAGGATAGAATAGTTTGGGCACCTTGAATAACAAAATTTTGTCAAAAAGAGAAAGGAAACTGAAGTAAGGTTCAGGACACTGAAATCAGATAGGACCCTTAAGGATAATAAAGGAAGTAGGAAAAACTTAAGGCAGGAGGGCTAAAGAAATGTCCTTAGAATTATGGAGAATCCAAGGCATACAGAATCCTCCATAATGTTTGGGACAATGGTACTTTTTTCCTTTATTTGCCCGTGCTCCAGTTTTAAATTTGTAATCAAACAGTTCACATGTAATTAAAGTGTACACTCCAGGTTTTATTCAGGGTTATTGATCTTCACTCTAACTGGAGCTAGCTTACCTGCATGCTGTCAGTAACAGTGGCAAGCTGCAGATACTCCGAGTTCCCCCAGCCAAATACATCGCCATCCTTGGATACAGCCAAACAGAAGTCTCCATATGTTGCTATTTGCACTATATCCACTCCAGCAATATCTCCCATCAGCCTGGTTGGTCTTGAGACCACACTGTTGTGTCCAAGACCTATGTAAAGAATTATCAGGGAAATGCTCAGCTGGTTTATGAAGAAAGAGCAAACTCAAACAACAAAGGCAAGAATTTATTTTTGACTAACACACTGGGCATCAGGATAGGAGGTTCAGAGGAGGAGTGAAAAACCACACTTGTTTGGGAAGGGAAGGTGTCGAGTCAGTGTGGTGAAGTGAGACTTGCAGATTATAATAAACACTGGGGCTATCTGCAGGGTGATAAAACAGAGACTGCACTTCCTGAGAAGACAGGAACAATTATGTCAACCTTCTATAGGAGCTCTACCAAGTTCGTTCTGGGCAGCTACATCACAGTGTGGTACGGTTGCTGCCAAGAAATGGATCGGAGGTCAATACACAGGACCATAAGAGTGGCAGCGAGGATCACTGGAGTCTCCCTCACCCCCATTAACATGATCTACCAGGATCGTTGCCTGAAGAGGGCTCACAAAATCATTAAGGATGCCTTCCACCCTGCACACAGCATCTTTTAGCTGCTCCCATCGGGAAAGAGGAACTTCTTCCCACGTGTAGTGAGAATGCTCAACCAAAGGAACTGCTCACACTAACCATCTGAGACTCATGTTTGTACAAAACAATATTTATTTTTATAGATTAAATACTTGTCCTGCATATGTATTGTTTGTCTGTAAGTGTGTTATGACTGGTTGTGTGTCTGCATGTAACCATATAACCATTTACGGAGCGGAAACAGGCCATGTTGGCCTTTCGAGTCCACACCGGTTCACTGATTTTGTGCGGCCTCTTCAGGCAATGGTCCTGGTACCATAAAATGTTTCTGAAAATTTGGCAACCATATTTAAATTTCATGGGAGCATAGTTATAATAAACTTGACTATTAGGGAGATACTTCTTCACCCAGAGGATGATGAGAGTGTGGAACAAGCTGGCAGTGAAGGTGATGAATTCAGGCTTGATTTCAACATTTAAGAAAAATGTGGATAGGCACAAGGATGGGAGGGGTATGAAGGGCTACTGCTTGGGTGCAGGCAGAATAATAGTTCAGCACAGGCTAAATGGGCCAAAAAACCTATTTCTATGCTGTAGTGTTCTGTGGTTCTTTGGCTCCAAACAGTTGTGGTCTTATCAGGATGGCATTAGAGGAAATAAAAGTTGCAGACAGCAATGGGTAGGGGTGACTTTACTCTGAATGTTGACTGGCCAAACAGAATCAGCAATGATCCTGTGGAGGTAGAATTCCTGGAGTGTGCAAAGGGTGGCTGTTTAGACCAGGTGAGCAGCCAGTGGGGGGACAGATTACCCAAGTACTGTGCAATGAGAAAGATTGAGTTAATAACCTTGAATGGTCCATTGGGTAAGAGAGGCAATAATACCCTAGAGCACACATGTCAAAATCAGGCCCGCGGGCCAAATTTGGCCCATGATATAATTATATTTGGCCCGCAAGATTATATCAAATATGTATTAGAGCTGGCCCGCTGGCCGCCGCGCCAGTATAGCGCATGGACAGTGAATACTACAAATCCCAGAATGCTTTGCAAATGCGTTGGCGCCGGCCCGTCAGCCCGCTAATCGCTCCCACCTCCTCTCTTTACTTTCATTAGCACCTGTGACCTGTCGCCTAACTCACATGTAATAAACCCCTGACGAAAAATGGCCAAACGAAAGTCACCTTTCAAGACAGGTGGGAGGCAGACTATATGTTCATCATTTTAAAAGACAAACCTGTTTGTCATTGAAGCAAGTTGTTAATTTTTTGACTTGTTGGCTTGTGGAAAAAAAAAATATTTAAAAGGAGCTTAAAGGCTATAGAGAAATATTATTTATTGAATATTTTATTTCTCATTTGTTAATGCTTCTTCTGGAAAGAGTTTAACAAAAACTATTATTAAACATTTATTTTAATAAGAAAAAGTTTAACATTACATATGTTGAAAGAAGAGAAAACATGCAGATGTTGTTGAAAATTTTCAATAAATATTTAGTTTGGCCCATGACTTAGTCCAAGTTTTTAATTTTGGCCCTCTGTGAATTTGAGTTTGACATCCCTGCCCTAGAGCTTCCAGTGCAGCACAGGAACTTGGCTTTGACTCATGAGTCTGTGCCGAACATGATGGCCAAAATGTTTGGGTGGAAAATTAAGATGATCAACCTGATATTACGATTCTAAATCAACAAACAGTGAAGGTGTGAAGATAGAGCTGAATCCAGTAGACTGGGGATCTCCATTCAGAGGAATGACAGAGAATGGGCAGGGGATAATATTGAAGGGACAAGTGCAAAATCCCCAAGGGTTGCACATTCCAGCACAGGGTGCAAGTACACAGGAGTGTGACCCAACACGGCTACCAGAATATGTCAAGGGTCGTGTCAGACCAAACGAGGAGCTGCATGATATTGCTGGTTCAGCAAAGGGCACAAGAACGGATGAAGGGAACACAAATGGAATACGAGAGTAAACTTGCAGGAAACATAAAAGTGCACTGTGAGATCTTCTATTGAGTGGCCAAGTTTAGGGCTCTGAAGTGAAATAGGAATTAACAGAGAGGAAATAGGCAGTGGCAGAGAATTTCAACAAACACGTTGGCTCAATCTTCAGAGAACCAAACATCTCATGAAGGTGAGGAAATAAAGGGACATGGTGCCAGGGAGAAAAATCACACTGGAGAAATTATGGAACTGGATACCCAGTAATCCCCAGGAGCTGATAGTTTGTGCCCCAGAGAACTAACTGCAAGAGGTGGCTGTGGAAATTGTGGGTGTGTGGGTTCTCATTTCCAGATGTCTATATCTTTTATCTTAGATAAAGAGACCAAACTGTACCTAATAATCAGCTGCTGGCTCATCAAGGAGCAATACAGCTTAAAACATCCCGATTTCTGTAATCAAGCACACTGTAATCATTTTCCCTTTGGACTGCTTGTTGTCCCCAGACATTGCCCTTCATAGTCTAGTGGTCAGACTTGCCTCCAACCCTATAGTATTCCACCAGATGCAGATATCCACAACTTCCTTCCAGGGACCTGCCACCTCGATCCAGATACCCACCACCTCCTTCGTGAAAAACATTACAGAACAGAAATAGACCCTTTGACCCTTCTAGTGTGTGCTGAACTATTTTCTGCCTTGTCCCACTGACCTGCACCTGGATATATCTCTCCATACCCATCCTATCCATGTACCGGTCCAAATTTTTCTTAAATATTACAATTGAATCCGCATTCACCACCTCAGCTGGCAGCTCATTCCACATTCCCACCACTCTCAGTGTGAAGAAATTCCCATTCATGTTCCCCCTCAACCTTTCTCCTTTCATTCTTATCCCATGTCCTCTGGTTGTATCTTAGGTAGGAAAAAGCTTACCAACATTTACTCTCTCTGTATCCCTCATAATTTTAAATACCTCTATCAAATCTCCCCTCATTCTTCTATGCTCCAGGTAATAAAGTACTAACCTGTCTGACTTATCCCAGTTCCTGAAGCCCAGGCAACCTCCTAGTAAATCTTTTCTGCACTCTTTCAATCTTATTGATATCTTTCCTGTAGTTAGGTGACTAAAACTACACACAGTACTCCAAATTTGGCTTCACCATTGTCTTATACAACTTTTCCATAACTCCTACACTCAATACTTTGATTTATGAAGGTCAAGATACCACAAGCTTTCTTTACAACCCTATCTGCCTACAATGCCACTTTCAGGGAATTATGTATCTGTATTCCCAGATCCTTCAGTTCTACTGCTCACTTCCCTCTGTGCCCTACCATTTACCATACATGTACTTTCTTGGTTTGTCCTTTCAAAATGTACACCTCACACTTGTCTGCATTAAATCCTATCTGCCATTTTTCAGCCCCTTTTTCCAGCTGGCTCAGATCCTTCTGCAAGCTTTAAATGTTTTCCTCACTGACAACAACTCCTCCAATCTTAGTGTCATCTGCAAACTTGCTGATCCAATTGACCACATTATCATCCAGATCATTGGCATAAATGACAAACAACAATGGTCTCAGCACCGATCCCTGAGCCACACCACTAGTCACAGGCCTCCAGTCTGAGAAGCAATCATGTACTATCTCTCTCTGGCTTCTCCCATCCAGCCACTGTCAATACAATTCACTTCTTTACCATGAATCCTAACATCTGAACTTTCCTGACTAACCTCCCATGAGGGACTTTGTCAAAAGCCCTACTAAAGTCCATGTAGATAACATCCACAACCTTTCCTTCATCAACTTTCCTGGTAATCTCCTCTAAAAACTTTAGAAGATTGGTTAAAGATGGCCTACCATACACAAAGCCATGCTGTCTACCCTTATCAATCCCTGAGTATGCAAATAATTGTATATCCACTCTCTCACTGGCCTATTGTTTTCTGATTATTTTTAGTCTTTTTTTAAACAATGGAACAACGTGAGCTACCTGCCAATCCTCCACCACCACACCCATGGCTATGGACATGTTAAATATATCTACCAGTGTCCCTGCAATTTCCACACTAGTCTCCCTCAAGGTCTGAGGGAATATCCTGGCAGACCCTGGGGATTTATTCATGCATATTTGCCTTAAGACAGCAATCTCCTCCCCCTTTTATATATATAATTTATATAATAATTTATATATATATTTTATATAATAGGTTCCATGTCCCAACTAGTAAAGCACAAAAATCTGTAGATACCATGGTTGAAGTAAAAATACACAATGCTGGAGAAAACTCAGCAGGTCAAACAGTGTCCTTCATATAGCAAAGGTAAAAATAAATAAACGACATTTCGGGCTTGATATAAGGGCTCAGGCCCATAATGTCAGTTATGTATTTTTTACCTTTGCCATATAAAGGACGCTGTTTGACCTGCTGTGTTTTTTCAGCATTGTGTATTTTTCCATGTCATCACTGCGAGTTTGCCTTACTTCCCTAGACTCTGTGCCAGTTTCCTGACTAAATACTGGTTCCAAAAACTCATTTAGGATCTCCCCCATCTCTTTTGACTCCATACATAAGTTACCACTCTAATCTTAAAGAGGACTAACTTTGTCCTTTTACTCTAAATATACCTGCAGAAATCCTTAGGATTTTCCTTCAGCTCGTCTGTCATAAGAAACTCATGCGCTCCTAATTTCCCTCTTTCTTTCTATGCTTCTCAAGTACCTCGTTTGATCCTTGTGGCCTTTACCTGTTGTACACCTCTCCCTTCTTCTTCTTAATTACATCCCCAATATCCTTTGAAAACCAAGGTTCCCTACTTGAAGGCCTCCCACTCACAATGCACATCCTTGCCAGAAAGCAACCAGAAATCCTTTCTCTTTTCCGCAAAATTTGTTTTTTTATCCAATTTAGAATCTCAACCCGAGGACCAGACCTCTCCTTATCTTGAAACTAATGGCATAATGATCACTGTACCCAAAATGTTTCCCTAAACACACTTCCATCGCCTGTCCTGTCTCGTTCTCTAAAAGGAGATCCAGTAGTGCACTCTGCCTAGTTGGTACTTTTATCTATTAATTTAACTTAAAACATCAGGAGAAGAGCGCAGGGTAACAGTTAAGAGGTCACGGGTGGATACAGGGGAGAGGGGAAAAGACAAAGAAGCTGAGAAATGATGGAGAAGAGGGCCAAGAAGGGAAGCTCTCTGATAGGAGAAGGAAGGAAAGGAAGAGGGTTTGGAGCTGAGGGAAAGGAGACAGAGGGATAAGGAAAGGGGGTAAAGGGAAATTAGAGATGCTGATATTGATGACATCTAGATGGAGGCTGTCGAGATGGAATACAAGGTATTGCTCCTCCTATTCGCGAGTGTCCTCAGTTTGGAAGTACGAGGCCATTGGCAGACATGTCTGTGTGGGAATGGCTGGCTACTGGGAGGTCCTTGCTGTTGCAGTGGATGGAGTGAAGGTGCTCAACTTAACGTCCTCCTTATCTGTGGCCAGACCCCCCCCCCCCCCCTTCAATGTAGAGGAGTCCTCAAGGGGAGCACTGGATGCAGTAGATATCCCCTGTAGATTCACGTGAAGTGCTGCTTGGAAAGACTGTTTGGGGCCCTGAAAAGGGAGGAGGTGCACAGCCTTTAAGGAAAGCAGAAACAAGGGAAGATGTGGGATCAGACTGAAGGTGGCGGAGGAGTGGGAGGTGAGGTTGAGGTGAGGTTGGGGGGGGTAAATGGGGTTTTGTTGCTTTCATTTACAAGCAAGCAGTCCTGACATCAGGTGCTGTGTAGGTGGAGTTTGCACGCTCTCTCTGACCATGTAGGCTTCCTCCAAGAGCTCTGCTTTCCTTCTAAACATGTGCAAGACGGTGGATTAATTAGTTGCTGTAAATCAGTACCTCCAGAATATGTGGGAGTGTTGATGGGTATCGTGGGACGATGAGTGATGGATTGGGAGAATGGAATTGAGTGATAAAGGATGAGAGGTCCCTCAAAAGAGATATGCAAGATTATGAGGGGCTATATAGATAGGGTGGATAGCCAGTACCTTTTATGCAGGGGGACATTAGAAATAGCAGAGAACATTGGTTTAACATGTGTGGAGGAGTATTTAGGGGAGTTGTCAGAGGTGCCTGTAATGCACTGCTGAGGGTAGTGGTGGAGGCTGAAACAATAGGAACATTCAGGACTCAGACAGGCACATGGATAAAGAGATGGGTGTGAGGATGGGACGGATTAGACTGTTGTTGAGTAGGATGGCACAACATGGGCTGAAGGGCCTGTACCTTGCTGGAATGCTCGATGATAATTGCTTTGGGGAGCTAATAAAACCTCATTGGGCCAAACAGCAGAATATAGTCAGAAAATATTACAAGGTGATAAACTCAATCCTGCAAGAAGCAGTTCCACTAGGAACCCCCACCTGTTTGTCCGTCAACTCCCCATCCACAGGAGTACACCTCGCCCTTGTCTGTTCTGAAGAGGCTGTGATCCTGCCCACAAGCAACCTGTGAATCAGACAGCACAAAGTGCAATGATTTACCCACAACACAGACAAAGTGCACCCCATGATCCAGCTCCAAGAATCAACTTTACAACTCATCTCTCCGCTAGTCAGACTGACTGTTGGTTCTGAGTATTCCACCTGTTACTGGACAATTTGGTCCAAATGAGGCAAGACCCTGCTAATAGAACATCAAACACTTCCACGCAGTACAGGCTCGTCGGCCCTCGATGTTGTGCCGACCTATATATTCCTTAAAAAATGACTAAGCCCGCCATCCATGTGTCTGTCTAAGGGTCTCTTAAATCCCCTGAATGTTTCAGCCCCTACCACCATTCCAAGTCACCATGAACAAGTCACAAAATTCTATGTTTTGCAACAGTGTCACAGTGAAAACATATATATATATATATATATACCACCTCACCACAAATAAATCAATCAAAATAGGGCACAAAAACTCAAAGTATGGCAGTGTGAGGAATGGGTGGGAAAAACACCACCTCACCACAAATAAATCAATCAAAATAGGGCACAAAAACTCAAAGTATGGCAGTGTGAGGAATGGGTGGGAAAAACACCACCTCACCACAAATAAATCAATCAAAATAGGGCACAAAAACTCAAAGTATGGCAGTGTGAGGAATGGGTGGGAAAAACACCACATCACCACAAATAAATCAATCAAAATAGGGCACAAAAACTCAAAGTATGGCAGTGTGAGGAATGGGTGGGAAAAACACCACCTCACCACAAATAAATCAATCAAAATAGGGCACAAAAACTCAAAGTATGGCAGTGTGAGGAATGGGTGGGAAAAACACCACCTCACCACAAATAAATCAATCAAAATAGGGCACAAAAACTCAAAGTATGGCAGTGTGAGGAATGGGTGGGAAAAACCTGACAAGTTGACGATGCCACTGTAAATTCCTTTCATTATATTATAGAGAAACAAAGATTTTAAACGTTACCTCAGTCACTCTGCTATCCACACCTTCAATGCGGTGAATAATTTGGCTGCCTCTGGAAAATTGTAAAAAGATATTAAATTAATCCAAGCCACTGGGCAAGAACAGCGATGATTGTTCCCTCCGGTTCTGGTGTTGTCTGCTCAGGTGGCAGTGGTCAGAGATGCATACAGGAGATGGCAGGCGCTCGGATCTGAAGGCAAACACACTCTGCTGGAGGAACTCAGTGGGTTGACTTGGTGACTGTGGGAGAAATGGAATAGTCAAAGTGACGAGATAAACGTTGGCCAAGGCAGGCATGGTTGGCGTAGTGGTTAGTGCAGCATTGTAACAGCACCAGGGACCATGACTGGGTTCAAATCCCGTGCTGACTGTAAGGAGTTTGTATGTTCTCCCCATGTCTGTGTGGTAGGTCAATTAGGTGTATTTGGGCAAGTGGACCGAAAGGGCCTGTTACTGTATTGTATGCCTAAATTGAAATTTCTTTTTAAAAATTAAATTTCAAAAAAAAATGTATTTCTCCCACTGATGCTATTTACCCACTGAGTGCATTTTCAGTCAATGCAGGAAAGGATATCACCCTGCACATGCTCTCGGCAGTTGAACATTCGATATTTCATCATCAGAAAATATTCAGTGAGTACAGGTCAGTCTCAGGGAACAGATCCTTCTAATTACATGAAGGTCAAGAGAATGCTGGTCCATCACCAACAGCAGGGGAACATCCCTGGGATCCCTGCAGTAGACCACCAGCAATGCAATGGAGCTAAAAAATCAAGGAACTGCATGAAGGCTCTGTAGATGACAAATGACATGACCACTTGCCCATTTCCCCCAATACCCTTAGCACACTGAGTTTTCACCACTTTGGGAGAGAAAGCAGGAGGGTGGAGTATTGTTTAAATGAGAGTCTGGTAATTGTTGATTTACAAAGCAATTTGATCCTTGGGTGTCAGTCACTGTTGGCCTTCAATGTGAGCTCAAGGGTAAAGATGTCACAGCACAACGCTTCATGACTTTGATCAGATCACACTTGAACTGTTCAGTGCACGTTGGGTGAAGATGCTTGTCACAGGGAGGGGGCGATGAAGCTCATCAGGCTATTCTGTATTCGAGGAGTGATTAGGTTAACTAGACCTGCGTCCACTGGTTAGAACGAGAGGGGATCACTGTCCAACTCATTTTTTTGACTTGTGAGAACAGGCGCAGTCAACCTGACACGATGGCAGTGAACACAATCCTTCTAAGTATAGGGAGAAGACATGAGCTGGGGCCCATTGCAGGCTTGAAGTTGCATTCCTTTGTGTTCTTTGACTGGCACAGTGTCTGGGAGATTGTGAATGTTTAATACTAGTGAAAAGGTTAGACTGAATACACAGGGTTCACAGCATCACATCAGTAGATAATTTTACTGGAGAAAATTGCAGGGAAGAGCCAAAGGTCAATCAAGGATAATAACAGCAGGTAATAACCTGAATACGCCTGGGATTGTCTGATCTTGGAAGCTAAGCAGGCTCAGCCCTGGTCAGTACTTGGAGGTGAGACCGCCAGGAACATCAGGTTTCTGGGAGGGGCGCTGGACAAAGTGGCGACTCTCTGTCGGCCTTACGGTAGACAAGGTTAAAGAATTTCATGTACGTTACATTCTAAATGTAGCATTACATGTCCATAATGGAATCTTTATTTTTTAAAAATTTTCACACTATGAACCATATTGACCAAAATGCACATAAACATTTCCCTCTTGAATATACAGTGTCATTTTCTCCCCTTTTGCCCCCTTCCCTTCCCACCCCCTCCCCACCCACTCAACGCTCAACACATGATACATTAAACCCATTAAACAATGTCATCACACAATGAAAATAAACAAGAAAATTGTGTCATCTACTTTTAGACACTGGGTCAGTTCATTTAGTCTTCTTCTCCTTCTGTCATTTTAGGTGGTGGAGGTCCGCAGTAGGACTTCTCTGTTGTGTTCCATGTACGGTTCCCAAATTTGTTCAAATACTGTGATGTTATTTCTTAAATTATATGTTATTTTTTCCAATGGAATATATTTATTCATTTCTATGTACCATTGCTGTATTCTCAGGCTATCTTCTGATTTCCAGGTTGACATAATACATTTTTTTGCTACAGCTAAGGCTATCATAATAAATCTTTTTTGTGCTCCATCCAAATCGAGTCCATGTTCTTTACTTCTTAAATTACTTAGAAGAAAGATCTCTGCATTTTTTGGTGTGTTGCTTTTTGTGATTTTATTTAATACCTGATTTAGATCTTCCCAAAACTTTTCCACTTTCTCACATGCCCAAATTGCACGTACTGTTGTTCCCGTTTCCTCCTTACAGCGAAAACATCTATCTGATACTGTTGGGTCCCATTTATTTAATTTTTGGGGCGTGGGGTGTATAGCCTGTGAAATCAATTATATTGTATCATGCGTAACCTCGTGTTTATTGAATTTCTCATAGTTCTGGAGCATAGCTTTTCCCATGTTTCATTCTTTATGTTTAGATCTTGTTCCCACTTTTGTTTGGGTTTACAGCTTATTTCCTCGTTCTCTTTCTCTTGCAGTTTGATGTACATGTTTGTTATAAATCTTTTAATTATCATTGTGTCTGTAATCACATATTCAAAACTGCTTCCTTCTGGTAACCTCAGCCTGCTTCCTAATTTGTCCTTCAAGTAGGTTTTCAGTTATTAAAAAAAAAAAAAAAAAAAAAAAAAAAGTAGGTTTTCAGTTGGTGGTATGCAAACATTGTACCGTGAGTTATACCATATTTCTCCTTTATTTGTTCAAAAGATAATAATTTATTTCCCGAAAAACAATTTTCTATTCTTTTGATCCCTTTTCTCTCCCATTCTCTAAAGGAAAGGTTATCTATTGTGAAGGGGATTAGTTAATTTTGCGTCAATATTAATTTTGGTAGTTGATAATTTGTTTTTTCCCTTTCTACGTGAATCTTCTTCCAAATGTTGAGCAGATTTTGCAGTACTGGTGAATTCCCCTGTTGCACCAGCTTTTCATCCCACTTATATAGTATATGTTCAGGTACCTTCTCCCCTATTTTATCTAGCTCTAATCTGGTCCAATCTGCTTTTTCCCTTGTTTGATAAAAGTCTGATAGGTATCTTAATTGTGCTGCTCTATTATAATTCTTAAAGTTTGGTAGCTGTAAGCCCCCTTGTTTGTACCATTCTGTTAATTTATCTAGCGGTATCCTTGGTTTCCCCCTTTCCATAAGAATTTCCTTATTATTTTCTTTAGCTCCTTGAAGAATTTCTCTGTTAGGTGAATTGGTAACGATTGAAATCGGTATTGTATCCTTGGGAAGAGAATCTTTATCTTTAAGCATGGATTTGTTCAGGAGTTCCACCTGGCTAACTTGACCAACTGCTGAGGAGAGTTGATAAGGAAAATGCATCTGATTTTAATGTGGTATTTGTCCAAGTCCCACGAGCAGATATTGGATCAGGAAAGTAAAAGTCTACAGGATTAAAGGGAATGTGACAAGGTGGATTATACAACTGCTCTAAGCATAATGGTCAACAAGAGCACTGAAGTATAGGGCACTTGTAGATGACATGAACTGCAATGCAACAACCATGATTCAGATATTTACCTTTGATACCAAACCTGGCTGAGCAGTTGATAGTGAGGAACAGGCTCTTAGCTCAGGGAATGTATCGCTGCTTTGGTGAGGGGGGTACAAAGAGTCAAATGAATTTAATCCAGGAATGTGTGAGCTAATTCAGAGTAGATAAACATGACAGTGAAAGGTATGACATGTGACAGCAGACCAGGAAGTGCAGAGGGATCGAGGAGTGTATGATCACACAGAATCAGAGAAATCAGGAGCAGGCCATTCAGCCCCTCAAGTTTAGACCATTCAGTAAAATGATGGCTGATCACGTGACCTCTTTACCCTACTCCTGCTTTATCCCCAGATCACTTTAGCCACAGTGAGCACATCCAACTCCCTTTTGAACAAATCTAATGAACTTGTATCAACAAGTTTCTCTGGTAGAGAATTCCACAAGTTGACAACTCTGAGTTTTTTTTAAATTTTTTATTTTTCACACCATAAATCACATTAGCCATGATATACACTATTTCTTTTTCACACATATACAGTGACTTTTTCTCCCCCCCCCCTCCCTCCTCCCAAGCCACCCCCCCACCCCCCCCTCTCATCCATTTTAGGTATACAATCTAGGTTGCATTAAGCCAGTCAGACAATGTTGTCATTCAACAAAAATACACCAGAAATTCTACTGAGTCCATTCTTTTCTTTCCTTCTCCTTCCATCAACTTAGGTAATGTTTGTCCCCGGTAGGTTTTCGCTATTGTATTTAATGTAAGGCTCCCATACTTGTTCGAATATTTCAATATTATTTCTTAACCTATATGTTATTTTTTCTAATGGAATACATTTATTCATTTAAATTTAGTAGTTTCTTCCTTTTAATTTGGTTATGTATTCCATTAATATTTAAAGTCATATAGTTCAGCGTAGCCCTTTTATATTTTGTTTATCTTCTCTTTCCGTTTTTCCATCATTACCTTTCCTCCTTTTCCATTTCTGTTTTCTTATTTTCAACTCTTTATAAGACAACATTCCTACAACATCCAACATTTTCCTTATTCTCCTATTTCTATCTTATTTATCCCCAATCTCCCCTTCCCCTCCTGAGTTGTCCTTTATCCCTTGTCGGACAACCACATCTCCCCTCTCCATTTGGATTTGCGAATCCACTCGCAAGCGTCAACTGATTTTGCAGTGACCGCTATTTCCCCCCACCCCGCCCCCCCCAGAAAAGATTTCACTTTTCATATGTCACAAAGGTCACTCTTTTAATTCCCTCCTTATTCTCTCTATTCCATTACCTTCCCTTATTTATTCTTGTCTATACTATCTATATTTTCCTCTAAGTACAGATACATTCACGTATGCACATTGTCTCTATTCACTCTTATACCTCTTTACCCGCATACATATCAATCGTGATCATTTTTACTCTCATTACCCGTCTTCATCCCTCAGTCTATTTTTGTCTTTACCCACATACATATCAATCGTGATCATTTTTACTCTCATTACCCGTCTTCCTCCCTCAGTCTATTTTTGTAATTGTTCTGCAAACTTTCGTGCTTCTTCTGGATCCGAGAATAGTCTGTTTTGTTGTCCTGGAATAAATATTTTCAATACCGCTGGATGCTTTAGTATAAATTTATACCCTTTCTTCCATAAAATCGCCTTTGCTGTATTGAACTCTTTTCTCTTCTTTAGGAGTTCAAAACTTATATCTGGATAAATGAAGATTTTTTGCCCTTTATACTCCAGTGGTTTGTTGCCCTCTCTTACTTTTTCCATTGTCTTCTCCAGTACCTTTTCTCTTGTAGTATATCTTAGGAATTTTACTACAATAGATCTTGGTTTTTGTTGTGGTTGTGGTTTAGAGGCCAATACTCTATGTGCCCTTTCTATTTCCATTTCTTGCTGTAGTTCTGGACATCCTAGAGTCTTAGGGATCCACTCTTTTATAAACTCCCTCATATTCTTGCCTTCTTCATCTTCCTTAAGGCCCACTAACTTTATGTTATTTCTTCTGTTATAATTTTCCATTGTATCTATTTTTTGAGCTAGTATTTCTTGTGTCTCTTTAGTTTTTTTATTAGATTCCTCCAATTTCTTTTTTAAGTCTTCTACCTCCATTTCTGCTGCTACTGCCCGCTCTTCCATCTTGTCCATTTTCTTTCCCATTTCTGTTAAGGTCATCTCTATTTTATTCATTTTCTCTTCTGTGTTGTTTATTCTTTTTCTTAAATCATTAAATTCCTGTGTTTGCCATTCTTTAAATGAATCCATGTATCCTTTAATAAGAGAAAGTACCTTCTTTATCTTGCCTTTCTTTTCTTCTTCTATTTCACTGTACTCTTCCTCTTCCTCTTCTTCTTCCTCTGGGTTGGCCATCTGTTGTTTCTTTGTTGCCCTTTCCTTCTCTTCTTTCTTGTTTCCATTGTCTTCTGTGGTCTCTTCTTGCTGCAGGTGTTCTGCAGCTGTCATTGCCGGCTGTGGAGATCGACTCCCCAGCTGGTCCCCCCCTCCCGTCGGTGTGTTTTTTTTCATGCGCGGTTGCGCACTTTTACTCGGCTCAGCGAGCCATTTTTGTAGTCCATTATTTACCGACCTGAGTGAGCGGGTTTCTCTCTCCGCAGCAGGCCTCTTCGGACAGGTAAGGCCTTCACCTTTTTCCTCCTTTGTCTTCTCTTCCTCTCTTCTTACCGTTGCTTTCGATTTTTCTTTTTTTGTCGCCATCTTCTTTCCACCTTTATACTCACTTTTCTGAAACTTTTATTTCTGTGCCTTTGTGTTTTCCTTTGTTTTTCCCGACTTTTCTGGAGAGGGCTGGAGTTCACCGTCCGGCCACTACTCCATCACGTGACTCCTCCCTCGACAACTCTCTGAGTGAAGACATTTCTCCTTATCGGTTTCGCCCTTCTCCTCGGTTGTGACCCCTGGACTTTGCCAACATTGAGAACATTCTTCCTGCATCTAAACTGTCCAATCCTGTCACAGTTTTATATGTTTAAGTAAGATCCCCTCTCATCCTTCCAAATTCGAGTGAGTATAATCCTGGTTTCTCCATTTCTTCATCTGTCATTCTTGCCTTCCCAGGAATCAGTCTGGTGAATCTTCTCTGCACCCCCTCAATATCACCACCATTCCATTCATGCCACCTCCTCTCTCACCACCTTTTCAAACAGTCCTTCCAGGTGAAGCAACACTTCACATGAATTTGTAGGGGTCATCTACTGCATCCAGTGCTCCCAATGTGGCCTCGTCTACATCAGAGTGACTGGACGCAGTCAGGGAGATCGCTTTGTTGAGCACCTTCTGGAAGAGAGCTCAATTATCTGAATCGCTTCCTCCTGCATCAGCTCCTTAGCACTATCTTTCTGTTGCTTGGCCTCACTAGCACGAGGCATAGGTAGTAATCACAACCCTTGAATTCCTGCATATTCACTCATGAACTCAGGACTATATCTCCCTGCCTGCCTACAGCACTGGTACCAATATGGACCATGACCTCCCTCCCCTCTCAGAATGTCCTGTACCCATTCAGACATCCTGGACCCTGGCATCAGGGTGGCAACGCATCATCCTGGAGACCCCCTTGCAGCCACAGAAACACCTATCAATGCCTCTGACCATGGAGTCTCCAACCACTATCATTTTATCTGACTTCACCCTTTCCTGTTGAACCTTAGAACCAGACTTGAGCATTACTGTCACCTCCCAGCATTATCAAAGTTGCGTACTTGTTACTGAGGAGAATGGCCACAGGGTAACCCAGTACTTGCTACTTTCTCCCTTTACTTTTGCTGGTAGTCACCCAACTGCTTGCAGCCTGTACCTTGGGTGTGACCAGATCATTAGAGCTGTAGTCTATAACTTTCTCTGCCACTCAGATAATCCTGAGATATCCAACTCCAGCTCAAGTTCCAGCTTTTTAAAATTTAAATTTAGACATACAACACTGTTACAGGCCCATGAAGCCATGCTGCCTAACTACACCCATTTGACCAACAACCCTCATTATGTTTTGAAGGGCAAGAGGAAACTGTAGCCCCCAGGGAAAACCCATGCAAACTCGGGTTTGCGGGATTTGAACCCCGGTCCCAATCATCAGCGCTGTGAAGGCGTGGCGTTAACTGCTCTGTCAACCATGTCGTCCCCAACTGAACTCCTTGATCACATTCAGTTAGGAGTTGTTTTCAGGTGAACTACCAGCAATGTGCAGTTTTGGTTGCCAAATTACTGAGAAGCGCGAGTGTGGAATGAGCTGCCGTCTGACACCTTGCTGGAGGCTATGTGGAATTGGGGAAATACCCTGGCAGCTCATTTCTTGACCCACAACTCTTCTGAATGGCTCCTTTTCTCCCCAAAGCAGCCACATTAGCTGACGACTGTCTCCGAATCGAAGGCCACTTACCTGTAAACCTCTCTGTCCACAATGCGCCTCCCACACTGTCCATGCACATTGTTTCCCATGCTGAACACTGCAAAAATAAAACCTCCCTGATGTGACAGCTCCAAAGCCAGCTTCAAAATCTTCAGCAATAGCATCCAGCATCCAAGATGTGGCAAAGTGGTGGGGGGTGGGAGGTGGGGAGAGAAGCTGGGATAACACCAAGACGGGTCATAATGGTGCCCATCTGTGAAACCTTCGCAATTCAATCCATCCACACCTCACCCAGTCTGACAACACCTCTCCCGCTCACCATTTGCAATGGAACCCCCAAACCCCCACCCTGCCCATCACTCAGGTCCTGTTCTCCAAGATGCCTACTGCCACTGAACTCAGCTGCTGAGCACGCAGGAGATGAGAGCACACCGTGGCACCAGAGCGGGTCCCTGCTCGGAACCCGTCCAATATGGGGCAATCCTTCCTGGGGCTCCACTGGAAGGGGTGAGGGAGAAGCCAAGAGGGGTATTCCCTGAATAACATCATTTTGAGAAATTCTGTCCCCTTACTGATGATTAATTCTTCTATTTAACAAACAAGTCTACAGAAACTGAATCCCAAACAAAATTACCAGCCCAAGGTTTATGTGGAAAAACCAGTAAATATGGGAACTTTTGGGATGATGCAGAGAACAGAGCTAAACATGCTTGAATGTAAAAAATTATGCAGACCTCCCTCTCTATCCGTCAGCACCAGAGAGTGTGCTCTCCCACATGACACCTGCAGTACTCGTGTCTCCTGAGGCTTGTCCAGAGGCAACGGGACTGCGGAAGGTTCCAGGATGTAGTCGTAACCCTTCGCTGAAAGAGGAAAAATGAAATTAATAACTGGCAGCTCTAATTGCTGGGGGGAGGGTTGGGGGGAGAGACATAGTGCTGTAAATCAAGGCCCCTTCATCAGATCTGTTAAAGCAAAATACCAGTGTTCTCAAGTTCAGAGTGGGGTGGAGAGAATAGTGGGAAAGCCCATGACAGAGTGCAGGTCCAATCTAGCAGAGGAGAAAATACAAAAATCTGGGGAGTGGGTTTTAGCCGAGGTTTATAAATTCAGTGTCAGGCCCAGACTGTTCAGGGGAGCTTATTCAGGTGAACAATTGGGGTGAACACAGATAGTGGTCGGTCCAAGTGAGGCTGAGCTGGCATTACACTGAGAGGCAAGAGGCTCAGGGGCAGTCCAGGGGACTAGCCAAACACCCCACAGGGCCACTTCATCTGCACCCGGTTTCTCCAGTATAAACACCTTGTCAACAGGTTTTGTCATACACACAAGAACAATGTACAGATGCACTAAAATTCTTACTTGCTGCAGCCACACCAACAAAAATAATTAACATTAAACACCACAGGATGCCATAAAAAGAGATAGTAATGGAGTTCCACAGGGACCAGTTCTGGGACCCCTACTCTTTGTGTTCTTCATAAATGACCTGGATGAAGAACCAGAAGGATGGATGAGTAAGTTTACAGATGATTCGAAGGCTGGAGGAGTTGAGAATAGAGCTGAAGATTGTCGTAGGTTACAAAAGGATATAGACAGGATGCAGAGTTGGGTGGAAAAGTGGCAGACGGAGTTCAAACTGGTTAAGTGTGAGGTGATTCATTCTGGAAGGTCAAACCAGAAGGCTGAGTTCAGGGTTAATCGTCGGTTACTTAAGACTGTGGAGGAACAGCTTTTTTTTTTAAAAAAAAAACACAAGAGTTGTGGGTGCCTGAATGCCTTGCCAGGAGTGGAGGAGGAGGCTGAAACAATAGAGGCATTTAAAAGACTCTGAGACAGGCACATGGATGGAAGGAAAAGAGAGGTTTAGATTTATTTGGTAGGAACATATAGGTCAGCACAACATGGAGCTAAAACTAAAACCCAGGCCATTTACCTCACTCCCCAGATGTTCTGTGTTCTAAACATAAAAGGATAGAAAAATATTCACAGTTGCAAATCCAAACATTGCTCAAGGTCATCACGCAGGTTGATAGAATAGTTAAGAAAGCCTATGGGATGCTGGGCTTCATTAGTTGGGGTATTGAGTTCAAGAGTCGAGAGATCTTGTTGCAACTCTACAAGTTTCTGGTGATTAGAATATTGTGTTCAGTTCTGGTCTTAATAGAGGTCTACATAATTCTCAGAGGCATAGATAAGATAGGCAGCCAGCACCTTTTTCCCAGGGCAAAAATAGCAAACTCCAGGGGTCATCTCTATAAAGTGAAGGGAGGGAAATTTAGGGGAGACATCAGGGGTAAGCTTTTTTTTAAAAAAACACAGTTGTGGGAGTCTGGAATGCCTTGCCAGGGGTGGGGGAAGAGGATGAAATAATAGGGGCATTTAAAATAATAGACAGGCACATGGATGCAAGGAAAAGAGAGGTTTAGATTTTATTTGGTAGGAACATATAGGTCACAACAACATGGAGGGCCGAAGGGCTGCAAACCTCAGCTAAAATTTACAAACTTCAACTAAAACCCAAGCCATTTTCCTCACTCCCCAGATGTTCTGTGTTCTAAACATAAAAGGATAGAAAAATATTCACAGTTGCAGTCAGTGCAATATAAAAGTGACATATGAGTCTATGGAGGGGAAGAGTCTTTTTGTGGGAGAACCTAGAACTTGTGGGGATGGCACAGTTGGTGTAGCGGTTAGTGCAACGCAGTTACAGTGCCAGCGATTGGGACCAGGGTTCCAGGCTGTCTGTAAGGAGTTTGTACGTTCTCTGTCTGCATGGATTTTGCCCGGGGATTCTGGCTTCTTGTCACCATTCGAAACGTATGGGGATTGTAGATTAATTGGGTGTATTTGGGTGGTACGGGCTCATGGGCCAAAATGGCCTGTTACCATGCTGTATGTCTAATTTTAACAAGGGACCCCTGCTTTAGGATAAGATAGAGGAGTCTTTGAATCTTCCTCCTCAGAGAAGTCAACAAGCAGCCTTTGAATGCTTTAAATGGAGAAGTAGATGGCAAAGCACACAAGGGGCGGAGAGGAGGTTACAGCCAGACTGGCCACTAACCAGTCAAGAACAGTAGCCCCTGCTCCTCTCAGATCTTTGTGAAGCAGTCGGTGATCTGGTCTGGGTGTTTCATGGAACAGAGGAAGGACTTGCCAACCTACTCAGGATTAAGTTTGATTTGACCATCGAAAATAAGAGTAGGGTTGACATATTCCACTGTTCAACAAAATGAGTGATCTACCTGAAACATCAGTTCCCTGTCCCTGGATTCTTGAAGCATCTAATGGTGTCTGTTCTGAATATGGTCAGTGAGTGAACCTCCCCAGCACCCTGGGCTATCAGTCAGAATCATACAGCACAGAAACAGGCTATTTGGCCCACCCAGCTTGTACTAACCACTTCTCCCCCATTTACACCAATCCCATTTTATTTCCACTTTCCCATTAACTCCCCCCAAGATTCCACCACTAACCTGTACACAAGGGGAAAATTACTGTGGCCATTTAACCAACCAACCTGCACATCTTTGAGACACCAGAGGAAACTCAAGATCTTTTTGTAATAACCCAGAGTAGGTAGTGGAGATGGCAGCCACAGCAGTGGTATGCCACAATTGTATGATGTGGGAAATCTGGGACAGTGCAAGTGTCCCTGATGGCTACACCTACAAGATATACATCTTGTAGCTGCAGCTCTTTACAGACCATGCTAGGGGACTGGAGCTGGTGCTGGATGAACACTAGATCATTCAAGAGGTAGAGGCGGTGATAGAAGCAATAAGGAGACAGTCACACACAAGGGGCAGGTAGCTGGGTGACTGTTAGGTGAGGGAAGGGGAATAGGCAGATACCACAGAGCACCCCTGTGGCCATTCCCCTCAACAACACATATACTGTTTTGGATACTGTTGGGGGGGGGGAAATAATCTACCAGGGACAAGTTGAAGTGGTCAGGGCTCTGGCACAGAGTCTGGTCCTTTGGAACAGAAGAGAAGTGGGGGAAGAAGGGGAGAGCTATGGTTTTGGGGGATTTGATGGTTAGGGAAAGAGATAGGAGGTTCTCTGAATGAGATTGAAGCTCCTGCATTGTATGTTGCCTTCCAGATGCCAGGTTCAGGGAATTCTCCGATGAATCCACAGCCTTCTTAAGTGGGGTGCTGAGCAGCCAGATGTTGTGGACCACGTTGGGGCCAGCAACATAGACAGGAGTAGGGATGAGATTCTGAAGAGAGAATAAGGAGTTAGGAAGGAAGTTAAAAAGCAGGACCTCAAGGGTGGTAATGTTTGGATTGCTACCAGTTCCACGCGCCAGTAAAGGCAGAAATAGGAAGTTATGGTATGTGAATGGATTGGCTAAAGAGTTAGTGCAGGTGGCAGGGATTCAGATTCATGCATCACTGGGATCTCTTCCGGGAAGTTCTGACTTTTACACAAAGGGGGGGCTGCACCTGAACAGGAAGGGAACTAATTTTTAATTTAATTTAGATATGGTTACAGGCCCTTCTGGACCATGAGCCTGTACTGCCCAAATACTCCAATTAACCTACAACCCCAGTATGTTTTGAGGGAAGAAAGAAACAAGGGCACCCAGAGGAAACCCATGGAGACATGGGGAGAACGTACAAAATCCTTACAGTCAGCGCCAAATTCAAACTGGGGTCATTGGTGCTAACCGAGCTGCCCATCCTTGCAGAGAGGTTTGCTAGAGCTGTTGGGGAGGGTTTAACCTAGGTTGGGAAGAGGACAGGATGGCAGTGAATCGGGCAGAAGATGCACAAGTAGATACACTATGTAGCGAGATTGTGAGGAAGGACAGGCAGTCAATAGGACAAGATTGCAAACATAAGATTAAGGATTTAACGTGGGACACGTTGGAAACAAAATTGAAAACGGTGATAAATACAGAACTGAAGGTCTTGTATTCAATTGTCCACAATATACAAAACAATGATCTAGAATCTCAACTGGAAGTGGGCAGCTATGAAATTATGACCATCACTGAGGTGTGGCTGAAAGATGATCACAGCTGAGAACTAACTATCCATGGATAGTAATTGTATCAGAAGGAGAGGAAAGTAGGCAAAGGGGGTGGGGTGGTTCTCCTGGTTAAAAATGGAATTATATCTTTGGAGAGAGGAGACATTGGATCAGAAGATATAGAATCCTCATGGGTAGAATTAAGGAACTGTAAGGGTAAAAAGACCCTGATGGGGGTTGTGTTCAGGCCTCCACATAGTAGCCAGGATGTGGCGTGCAAACTACAGAGAGAGAAAGAGAGGGTGTGCAGAATGGGCAATGTTATAATGGTCAGGGGATTTCAAGATGCAGGTTGATTGGGAAAACCAGGTTGGTGCTGGATCCCAAGAAAAGCAATTTATCAAATGTCTTCAGGGTGGCTTCCTAGAACAGTTTGTGGTTGAGCTGATCAGGGAAATGGCAATTCTGGATTAGGTGTTGGGTAATGAACCAGATTTGATGAAGGAGCTAAGGTAAGGAAACCCTTAGGAGGCAGTGATCATAATATTGCCCCGCAGTTTGAGAGGGAGAAACTGAAATCAGAGGTTTTTGTATATCAGTGGAATAAAGGGGACTATAGAGTTACAAGAGAGAAATTGGCCAAATTGAAAAAGCACACTAGCAAGGCAGAGCAGTGATGGAGCTTATGTGGAGGAAAGGTATATTCCAAAAAATATATATTTAAATGGAATAATGACACAACTGTGGCTGACAAAAAGTCAAAGCCAAAGTTAGCAAAAAAAATCAGTGGGAGAGAGAGGACAGGGAAATGTTTAAAAGCATACAGAGGAAAACTAAGAAGGTCATTAGGAAGGAAAAGGTGAACTTTGAAAGGATGCTGGCAAATAATATCAAGAAAGATACCAAGAGCTTTTGCAAGTATATTAAGAATTTTAAAAGAGAGTATATATAGGAATGACGGAAAATGATGCTGGAGAAATTGTAATGGGAGACAAGGAAATGGCAGAGCAACTGAATGAATATTTTGCATCATTCTTCACTGTGGAAGTCATGAGCAGTAAACCAAACTTTTAAAGGTGTCAGGCAAGAGAGGAGAGGGCTGTCACGATCACCAGAGAGAAGGTGCTTGGGAATTTGAAAGGTCTAAGGGTAGATAAGTCTCCCGGACCAGATGGAATGCACTCTCAGGTTCTGAAAGAAGTAGCTATAGAGATTGCAGAGGCACTGGTAATAATACTCCAACAAATCAACAAGAATTAATAGATTCAGGCATGGTTCCAAAGGACTGGAAAATGCAAAGGTTGCTCGCTATTAAAAAACCGGGGTGGGGTTAGGGGGAGGAGAAACACCAAATGGGAAATGATAGATCTGTCAGCCTAACATCAGTTGTTTTGATTGTGAAGGATGAGGTTACCTGGGGTGCATGACAAGATAGAGCAAGGGAAAATCTTGCCTGACAAACCTTCTGCAATTTTCTGAGGAATCTACAAGCAGTCTAGACAAAAGGATGTGCAGTGGATGTTGTATATTTGGACTTTCAAAAGGCCCTTGATAGGCTGCTACACACGAGGCTGCTTCACAAAATGAGAGCTCATGGTATTACAGGAAAGATAACTGCATGGTTAGAGCATTGGCTGTTTGTCAGGAAACAGAGTGGGAATAAAGGATTGAAACGAGCTCATTTAAAACAGAGATCCAGAGGAATTTCTTTAGTCAGAGAGTGGTGAACCTCTTGAATTTGCTAGCACTGGCAGCTGTGAAGGCCAGGCTATTGGGAGTATTTAAGGTAGTCAGGGTATCAGGGTTATGAGGAGGAGACAGAGGCGTGGGCTGAATGGGAGAATGGAACAGCTCGTGGAGTGCACTAGATGGACTGAATGGCCAGCCTGCCCCTAAATCTAATGGTCTTATGGAGAGGTGAGGGGGGATGGATTTGAAAGGGGCATGAGAGGACAGTTCCTCATTTAAGGGATGGAATGAGCTGCCAGACAATGTGGTGGAGGCAGGTATGGTAGCTTCCTTTAAGAAACATTTGGATAACTCCATGGGAAGGGGATTGGGAGTGCTCTGGGCCTAATGTGGGCAGGTTGGACTAAAGCAGGAGGGCACCTTGTTCAACGGAGACAAGCTTTGCCTGCAGGCCTTTATCCGTGCTGTAGGACACCATGATTTCATCACTCATATTTAATGCTTGAGAGCATAAACCGAGCCTATTTAAACTTCCCTCATATGACAGGTTCTTGGGATGGTGGGACAACCTGCCGAATCTTTCCTGTGTATCGCTCCTCAGAAAATTGCCTAGAATTATCTGTGTGGCCTCTACAAGATTCTACATAACAGTAATAAAACATCTTTACTATTGTACTCAAATCCTCTCATAACATGGTCAACACTGGTCTTCCTTCAGTGAGATGTACCCCAAATATCACTCACTAATCTCTCACCATTTACAAAAAACACAGCTTTGATTTTCCCGACTGAAGTGAACAACCTGTCTCCATCGGCCAACCCCCTCATTCTGCTCAATGTGCCTTTGCATCCTCACTACTCACGTTCCCACTCAGTTTTATGACAATTGGTCCTTCAGTTAAATCCCTGAATTGTACCAGTTAATTGACTCTCAATCTGTGGCTAGTCCATTACTCTCAGATTTGTGTTCCAACTGAACTCCTCAGTCCCCTGAACTGGGTGGTTGGATCCCGCAGGAGCGCAGTATTTCCACTCCTCACTCTCCGTGGGTCTGCATCTGGGGCAGGGCTTCCAGAGCTGCTGTAATGGCAGCGCTGCCAAAGGTGTGGACCCACAGAGAGTGAGGAACGGAAATACTGCACTCCTGCAGGATCCAACCGTCCAGTTCAACTTCTGTCAGCTCCGTGTACAGGCTTTAAATGGCCCGTTAAAAGAGCCAACAGTAGTTTTATTTAAAATCCTGTGACCACAGGGTCTGCACCTAAGATGGCGGCGCCTATGATCGGCAGCAGCCACGAGGGGTTACAAACTCTAGAGAAGTGGAGAACTGTGGCAGGGCACCAGAAAATGTTTAAGAAGGAGAAGCAGAGAGGAAGACCCACGGGATGGTGACCACAGCAGTGGACCAGTGAGGGGTTCTATGGCTGAAGGACCCACACAGGCAGCGGGCTGCTGGTGACTCGAGGTGAGGAAGCCACAAAGGCAGCAGGCTGCTGGAGTCTGCGGTCAAGGGCTGTGGACTGCTGGAGACTGGTTGATGGGGTACTAGGTATCAGAAGCGGGATGTAAGGGAGTGCCAAGGGCACTGAAAGGCTCCTAGATTTGGATCTGGAGCTCAGGTTGCCGATGGTTTGGACTGGAGTCTGTGTGGCACCGGGGGGGGGCCCATGGTAATGCTGAGGGAAAATCCATGGACATTCAGTGCTTTGTTGGGGGGGGGGGGGGCCCTCTCCTTTGCTTCGCTCTCTCTGACTGTAAGAGGCACTTCAGGCAATTTCTGCTGATGACAAAACTATCTGCCTTACAGCGGGCAAAAGCAATTCTATGTAATATGACCCTGTTTTTTTTGCATGACAATAAATTAAATCTTGAATTTTGAAAATCTCAATACACTATACTCTCTCCAGAGGTCCCCCCTTCATCTGCTCCAAGAAAGAAGGCCTCAAACAACGCCCACAGACCTATCCATGTTAGTTTCCCATGTGCTGATGTGAGTGGAGCATTTTCACAGGTGTCAGTGTTAGACAAAAGAACTACAGAACTCTACAGACCCTTTGGCCCATCTTGTCCGAACCCCTCAGTCAATGATCTCCTGTTTTCTCTCTCCTTTCTTTCACAACTGCAAACTAGGAATCTTCTGGAACCACTGCAGAATCTGGAAGTTTGTAAGATGATAACCACGTCCACTGCCACCTCTCAGAAACCAGCGGGCTTCAAATCGCCAGTTCCTTGGGCTCTGTCAGCTCTCTGCTGCAGTTTCTTTATTATTACCCATTTTAAAATTTCTTCCTTTGAATTGCACAATTTTTCTGGCATTAGTTTTTTTCCTCTTCAGTGAATGCACTTTGGGAACTTAAATTCTGGTGCAATTCAGAGCAAAGACCTTTGGAGCACTGATGTGCAGAGGGACCTTGAGTGCAAATCCACTGCTCCCTGAAAATGGCCACACAGATGGACAGGCAAAGAAAGCATTTGATGTGTTTGCCTTCATGTGACAAGTGAGTTGGGGCATTGGTTAGACCACACTTAGAGTATTGTGCGCAATTCTGGCAGCCACACAGCGGAATGGAGAAGAGATTCACCAGGACCGGGCCAGGCATGGAGGCTATAGTTACTTTTACCCTTTTTTATTTCAGTGATGCAACACGATAAGAAGGCCCTTCCAGCCCATGATACCCCATGCTGTCCAATTACATCCAATTACCCTATCAACCCTGTACATCCTTTGGAACATCGATGGAAACAGAAGCACCTGGTGGGAACCTATGCTATGGGAGAATATACAAACTCCTTACAAACAGCGCTGGATTCAAATTTGGGTCACTGGCACTGTAATAGCGTTGCACTAACCATTATAAGGAGAGATTGGATAGACTGGGTTTATTCTCACTGGTACATCGGAGGCTGAGGGAGACTTTAGAAAGTTTTGTTACATTATGAAAGGCAACACAGTTTTTAAACCAGGCCAGGGAAGTCTAGGTCTAGAGGACATGGGTTTGAATAAGGATAGAGCTTTGAACAAGATCTTCCCACACAGAGGGTCAAGCTGCCAGAAGAGCCAGTGGATGCAAATACAGTAAAAATGTTTAAAAGGTGTCTGGTCAGGTACTTGGATAAGACAAGGGTAGAGAGGAGCAGACTTCGTGTGGGCTGATGGGAGTAGCGCAGAAAGAATAGCCAGGGTGGATGGCAAGGAGCCATTCCCTGCTGTACCATCCTGTGACCGGTAAAGTATCTGTTCCCCATTCAAGCAAAGCTAATAGGAAGGGCACAGCAACTCACTCCTGTCCCTTCGACTCCGGTGGAATCCGATCTGAGAATCAGTGTTCAGGCCCATTCCCCAGACCTTGGTAATGTCAGTGGTTTGCGAAGCCAGCAAGGTGAACCCATAGCCGCAAGCTGTAGAGGAGATCTGTAATGTGATCAGAAAGACACTGTTTGTACTCTGAACATTTGTCTCGAGCATGTTCCACATTCACCAATTCGCAGGTGAACTTCAGCACAAGACACAAATCAGAAATTTGGAACAGTCACCAAACATAGTTCCTTCTTGTGATGTGTTCTGCATTTGATCTTTTAGCCTTAAGCCAGAAGGCTACATGTATCAGCAGTGCAAATGACTACTTTTTTAAAATTTAAATTTGTACATACTGCACGGTAACAGGCCATTTTGGCCCACAAGTCCACACTGCCCATTACCCTACACCCCCAGTACATTTTTCAACAGTGGGAGGAAACCTGAGCCCCCAGGGAAAATCTACACAGGCACGGGAAGAATGAACAAACTCCTGACAGAGAGTGTGGGATTCGAACCCCGGTCCGGTCCCTATCACTGGTGCTGTAAAGGCGTTGCGCTAACTACTACTCAACTGTCCTGCTCATTTATTCTCTTTCTCCAGGTCAAATAAAACTGTAAAGTCCTCCATAAGCTAACATTTCTGGTCAAGGCCCTTCAGCAATACCCACCCAGGCCAGAAACGTTGACTGCCTTTTATTTCCTATGGATGCTGCAGCTTTTTTTTGCTGAGTCTCTGAAGGACTTCGGGATGATTAAGCTGCCTCACTTCAAACGTGGCCAAAGAAAGATCTCCCTTTCTCCCCCAAATGACGAATCAGTCTCTTCCATGTCAAAGGACTTCACTAAGAGCGTCTGGTGGCACCAGTACAACGGTCAAACTTTGTCTGTACCAAGTGTACAGACAATTGGTTGGTTGGGGTTGGGTGTTGGGTTTTTCCTCCTTTGCCTTTTGTCAGTGAGGTGGGCTCTGCGGTCTTCTTCAAAGGAGGTTGCTGCCCGCCAAACTGTGAGGCGCCAAGATGCACGGTTTGAGGCGTTATCAGCCCACTGGCGGTGGTCAATGTGGCAGGCACCAAGAGATTTCTTTAAGCAGTCCTTGTACCTTTTCTTTGGTGCACCTCTGTCACGGTGGCCAGTGGAGAGCTCGCCATATAACACGATCTTGGGAAGGCGATGGTCCTCCATTCTGGAGACGTGACCCACCCAGCGCAGCTGGATCTTCAGCAGCGTGGACTCGATGCTGTCGACCTCTGCCATCTCGAGTACTTCGACGTTAGGGATGAAAGCGCTCCAATGGATGTTGAGGATGGAGCGGAGACAACACTGGTGGACACAAGTCTGGAATTTCAGATTTCAAACCGTGTAATTTTTGCAGCATCAGGTATAATTGGTGCATAAAATTGTATCTGACATTAATAAATGATATTATGTTATCTGTGCACAATTTTGACCAATATTGTTCTTGAATCCTTTTCCCTAGGTCCGTCTCTCACCTTTCCCTCCATTTGTGTAGCCTGGTTTTGGGCAATAGGAAATCCATCTTAGATATAAATTTACTTGTGATCCCCTTTCAAAGAAAACCCTCCATATCACTACACATTGGCAGGATCATGGCAGGTCCTAAACCATCTCTTAAAAAAGATTTTAATTGAAGATAGCAGAATAAAGATCCATTTGACAAATCATATCTATTTTTTACCTGTTCATTTATCATAAATTGTCCTTGTTCATAACAATCCTGGATACACTTGATCTCTTTACGGTGCCAAGTGTCCAGAATTTTATTTCCTAATGTCTAAATACACCTGTTATTCTTGATTTAATTTCAGTAATTCAATCTTATATAAAAATTCCTGTATTTTTTTTAAATCACCCAATGATATCTGAACAGTCCTTGTAGAGACAAAATCTCATCCTCACATGAAGGATGGCCCCTCAACGTGTAGCACCACTGTCGGTACATGGGACAGACCGATGACAAAACTAGCAGCTGAAACCTGGGAACCCATCGGCTACAATGTACACGATCACAACCTGTAACCTTGTGGCCTCACCATCTTGTCTCGGGGTCAAGCATGCTTCAATGGAGGGGCATGACCAGGAAGCACCAGTCTGCCTCAAAAATGAGGTGTGATTGGAGGAGTCACGTGATGGAGTAGTGGCCGGACGGTGAACTCCAGCCCTCTCCAGAAAAGTCGGGAAAAACAAGAGAAAATACAAAGGCACAGAAATACAAGTTAAAGAAAAGTGAGTATAAAGGTGGAAAGAAGATGGAGACAAAAGGAGAAAAATCAAAATCAACGGAAAGAAGAGAGGAAGAGAAGACAACGGAGGAAAAAGGTGAAGGCCTTACCTGTCCGAAGAGGCCCGCTGTGGAGAGAGGGCCCCACTACCTCAGGTCGGTAGAAAAAGAACTACAACAATGGCTCACAGAGCCGAGTAAAAGTGCGCAACCGCGCATGCAAAAAAACACACCGACGGGAGGGGGGACCAGCTGGGGAGTCGATCTCCACAGCCGGCAACGACAGCTGCAGAACACCTGCAGCAAGAAGAGACCACAGAAGACAATGGAAACAAGAAAGAAGAGGAGGAAAGGGCAGCAAAGAAACAACAGATGGTCAACCCAGAGGAAGAAGAAGAGGAAGAGTACAGTGAAATAGATAAAGGGAAAGGCAAGGTAAAGGATATACTTGCTCTTGTTAGAGGATACATGGAGTCATTTAAAGAATGGCAAACACAGGAATTCAATGATTTAAGAAGAAGAATAAACAACACAGAAGAGAAAATAAATAAAATGGATATGACCTTAACAGAAATGGGGAAAAAAATGGACAAGATGGAAGAACGGGCAATAGCAGCAGAAATGGAGGTAGAAGACTTAAAAAAGAAATTGGAGGAATCTAATAAAAAAACTAAAGAGACACAAGAATTACTAGCCCAAAAAATAGATATAATGGAAAATTATAACAGAAGAAATAACATAAAGATAGTGGGCCTTAAGGAAGATGAAGAAGGCAAGAATATGAGGGAGTTTATAAAAGAGTGGATCCCTAAGGCCCTAGGATGTCCAGAACTACAGCAAGAAATGGAAATAGAAAGGGCACATAGAGCATTGGCCCCTAAACCACAACCACAACAAAAACCAAGATCTATTGTAGTAAAATTCCTAAGATATACTACAAGAGAAAAGGTACTGGAGAAGACAATGGAAAAAGTAAGAGAGGGCAACAAACCACTGGAGTATAAAGGGCAAAAAATCTTCATTTATCCAGATATAAGCTTTGAACTCCTAAAGAAGAGAAAAGAGTTCAATACAGCAAAAGCGATTTTATGGAAGAAAGGATATAAATTTACACTGAAGCATCCTGCGGTATTGAAAATATTTATTCCAGGACAACAAAACAGACTATTCTCGGATCCAGAAGAAGCACGAAAATTTGCAGAACAATTACAAAAATAGACTGAGGGATGAAGACGGGTAATGAGAGCAAAAATTATCACGATTGATATGTATGTGGGTAAAGACAAAAATAGACTGAGGGATGAAGAAGGGTAAGGAGGGTAAAAATGACCACGATTGATATGTATGCGGGTAAAGAGGTATAAGAGTGAATAGAGACAATGGGCATATGTGGAAGTATCTGTAATTAGAGGAAAATATAGAGAGTATAGACAAGAATTAATAAGAGAAGGTAATGGAATAGAGAGAATAAGGAGGGAATTAAAAGAGTGACCTTTGTGACATATAAAAAGCGAAATCTTTTCTGGGGGGGCTGGGTGGGGGAAAAGAGCGGTCACTGCAAAATCAGTTGACGCTTGCGAGTGGATTCGCAAATCCAAATGGAGAGGGGAGATGTGGTTGTCCGACAAGGGATAAAGGGCAACTCAGGAGGGGAAGGGGAGATTGGGGATAAAGAAGATAGAAATAGGAGAATAAGGAAAATGTTGGATGTTGTAGGAATGTTGTCTGGTAAAGAGTTGAAAATAAGAAAACAGAAATGGAAAAGGAGGAAAGGTAATGATGGAAAAACGGAAAGAGAAGATAAACAAAATATAAAATGGCTACGCTGAACTATATGACTCTAAATATTAATGGAATACATAACCAAATTAAAAGGAAGAAACTACTAAATTTACTGAAAAAGGAAAAAATAGATATAGCATTTGTCCAAGAAACACACTTAACTGAATTGGAGCACAAGAAATTAAAGAGAGATTGGGTAGGTCATGTAACAGCAGCATCGTATAATTCAAAAGCAAGAGGAGTGGCTATATTAATTAGCAAAAATGTGCCATTTAAAATAGAAGAGGAAATAATAGATCCAGCAGGGAGATATGTTATGATAAAATGTCAGATATATTCAGAGCTTTGGAATCCACTTAATATATATTCACCTAACGAAGAAGATCAAAAGTTTATGCAAGATATCTTTTTGAAGGTAGCTAATACGCAAGGGAACATACTAATAGGAGGGGATTTCAATCTGAATTTGGATCCAAATATGGATAAAACGGGGAAAAAAATTAACAGGAAGAACAAAGTAACCAAATTTATAATTAAATCAATGCAAGAAATGAAACTTGTGGACATATGGAGGAAACAAAAACCAAAAGAAAAGGAATACTCATACTACTCGACTAGACATAAAACATACTCAAGGATAGACCTATTCCTGTTATCAGCCCACATTCAAGGGAGAGTTAGGAAAACGGAATATAAAGCTAGACTATTATCGGACCACTCACCCCTGTTATTGGCAATAGAGCTAGAGAACATCCCACCACCAAGAATGTATAGATGGAGATTAAACCCCATGCTACTTAAAAGACAGGATTTTAGAGAATTTATTGAAAAACAATTAAAAATGTACTTTGAAGTAAATACGGAATCAGTGGAAGATAAGTTTATACTATGGGACGCAATGAAAGCATTCATTAGAGGGCAAATAATAAGTTATGCAACCAAGATGAAGAAGGACTATAACCAGGAAACAGAGCAGTTGGAACGGGAAATAATAAACATAGAAAAAAATTAGCAATAAAGGAAGATACAACCAAAAGAAGAGAATTGGCGGATAAAAAAATAAAATATGAAACATTACAAACATATAAGGTGGAGAAGAATATAATGAAGACAAAACAGAAATATTATGAACTAGGTGAAAAAACACACAAAATCTTAGCATGGCAGCTTAAGACAGAGCAAACTAAGAAAATGGTATTGGCAACAAGGAAAAAAGACAAACAAATTACATATAATCCAAAAGAAATTAAGGAAAACTTCAGAGAATTCTATGAACAATTATACCGAACCGAAAACGAAGGGAAAGAAGGGAAAATAGATGAATTTTTGACTAAAATTGAACTACCAAAACTACAAATAGAGGAACAAAATAAATTAACAGAACCATTTGGAACAGTAGAAATACAAGAGATAATAAAAAATTTACCAAATAATAAGACACCAGGAGAGGATGGACTCCCAATAGAATTCTACAAAACATTTAAAGACCTAATAATACCGCCCCTCCTGGATGTAATCAACCAGATTGATGAGACACAAAACTTACCAGATTCATGTAAAACAGCAATAATTACAGTGATACTAAAACAAGGGAAAGATCCACTCTCACCAGCGTCATATAGACCAATATCTCTGCTAAACACAGATTATAAGATAATAGCTAAACTATTAGCGAACAGATTAGCAGAACAGGTACCGAAAATGGTAAATTTAGACCAAACTGGATTTATCAAAAAAAGACGCACAACAGACAATATTTGTAAATTTATTAACTTAATTCATGCAGTAGAAGGAAATAAAGCACCGGCAGTAGCAGTTGCTTTAGACGCAGAGAAGGCCTTCGACAGAGTAGAATGGAATTACTTGTTCAAAGTATTGCAAAAATTCAGTTTACCGGAGAAGTATATTAATTGGATTAAAGCATTATATAAGGGACCGTTAGCGAAAGTGACAGTAAATGGACATGTATCAAAGCAATTTAACTTAAGCAGGTCAACGCGGCAGGGATGCCCACTATCACCATTATTGTTTGCACTAGCTATAGAACCACTAGCAGAATCGATAAGAAGAGATAATAATATAAAAGGAATAAAAATAAAAGACAGGGAATATAAAATCAGTCTGTTTGCGGATGATGTGATAGTGTACTTAACAGAACCAGAACTATCAATAAAAGAACTATATAAGAAATTGAAGGAATATGGAGAAGTGTCGGGATACAAGATAAACGTAAATAAAAGTGAAGCAATGCCTATGAATAACGCGGATTTCTCAAAATTTAAGGAGGAATCCCCATTCAGATGGCAAACGCAGGCAATAAGATACCTAGGTGTGCAAATAAACAAAAATCTAGGCCAATTATATAAACTCAATTACAATCCACTAATGAAAAAATTACAGGACGATTTAGAGCATTGGAAAGAGCTACCACTAACACTGATAGGAAGGATAAACTGTATTAAAATGAACATTTTTCCAAGGATACTATACTTATTTCAGGCATTGCCAATACAACTGACAGAAAAATTCTTCAAAGAGTTAAAGAAAATAATAAGGAGATTTTTATGGAGAGGGGGGAAACCGAGGATAGCACTAGATAAATTAACAGAATGGTATAAACAAGGAGGCTTACAATTGCCAAACTTCAAAAATTATTATAGAGCCGCACAATTAAGGTACCTATCAGATTTTTATCAAACAAGGGAAAAACCAGACTGGACGAGACTAGAATTAGATAAAATAGGGGAAAAGATACCTGAACACATATTATATAAATGGGACGAAAAATTGGTACAACATAGAACTTCTCCAGTATTACACCATCTCCTCAATATATGGAAGAAGATTCAAGTAGAAAGAAATAAAATAAATTACCAAATACCAAAACTAATATTGACGCAAAATAAGCTACTCCCTTTTACAATAGACAACCTTGCCTTTAGAAAATGGGAAAAAAAAGGGATTAAAAGAATAGAAAATTGTTTTTCAGGAAGTAGATTCTTATCCTTTGAACAAATGAGAGATAAGTACAATATAACTGGAGATACAGCGCTGGCATATTACCAACTGAGATCCTACTTGAAAGATAAATTAGGAAGCAACTTGAGTTTACCAGAGGGAAGTAACCTTGAATATGTGATTACAGATACAATGTTAATCAAAAGATTTATAAAAAATATGTATATTAAACTGCAAGAAAAGGAGAATGAGGAAACAAATGGTAAAACTAAACAAAAATGGGAACAAGATTTAAATATAAAGATAAAAAAGGAAACATGGGAGAAGTTATGCTCTGGAACGATGAGAAATACAATAAATACGAGGCTGCGTATGATACAATATAATTGGTTACACAGACTATACATTACACCGCAAAAGTTAAATAAATGGGACCCAACAGTATCTGATAGATGTTTTCGATGTAAAAAAGAAAGGGGAACAACAATTCATGCAATCTGGACATGTGAGAGAGTAGAAAAATTTTGGGATGATCTCAATCAGATATTAAATAAAATAACAGAAAACAATATACCAAAGAATCCAGAGATCTTTCTCCTAAGTAACATAAAAAATAAAGAATTTGGAATTGACTTGGAAGATGCACAAAAAAGATTTGTCAAGATAGCCCTAGCCGTAGCAAAAAAATGTATTATGTCAACCTGGAAATTGGAAGATAATTTGAAAATACAACAATGGTATATAGAAATGAATAAATGTATTCCATTAGAAAAAATAACATATAGTTTAAGAAATAATATTGAAATATTTGAACAAGTATGGGAGCCTTACATTAAATACAATAGCGAAAACCTACCGGGAACAAACATTACCTAAGTTGATGGAAGGAGAAGAAAAGAAAAGAATGGACTCAGTAGAATTTCTGGTGTATTTTTGTTGAATGACAACATTGTCTAACTGAATTAATGCAACCTAGATTGTATACCTAAAATGGATGAGAGGGGGGGGGTGGGGGGGTGGCTTGGGAGGAGGGAGGGGGGAGGGAGAAAAAAGTCACTGTAAATGTGTGGAAAAGAAAAAGTGTATATCATGGCTATTGTGATTTATGGTGTGAAAAATAAAAAATTTAAAAAAAAAATAAAAAAAATGAGGTGTGATCTGATGAAACTGAGACAGGGCTATACACAGGCTGAGCAAAAAAACTAGTCTGCCACAAAATCGTTCAATTCCACAACCAACTGATGACACTGAATCTCTGCAGGTCCACTTCACCAGTGATGAATGGTGGTGGGGATTCACCAGTCTTGTACTAGACCAGAAGACATAGGAAAAGAAATAAGCCATTCAGCCCATCAAGTCTGTCCTACTATTCAATCATGAGCTGATCCATTTTCTCACTGCCCGGTATTATTCTCAATCTTTGATGCCCTGGCTAATCAAGAACCTATCCATCTCTGCCTTAAGTACACCCAATGACCTGGCTTCCACAAATACATGTGGCTACAACTTCCATAGATTTACCATCTTCTGGCTGAAGAAATTCTTCCACATCTCTGTTCTGATTGGATACCCTTTAATCTTTAAGTTGTGCCCTCTTGTCCCAGACTCTCCCACCATGGGAAACAACCTTTCTACATCTGCTGTGTCCACACCTTTCAACATTAAAATGCTTCACTGAGATTCCCCCTCATTCTCCCAAATTCCAATAAATGCAGACCAAGACATGTCAAATGCTTCTCAAATGAAACCCCTTCATATCTGGAATCATCCTAGTGACCTTCCTTTGAACCCTCCCCAACGTTATGACATCCTTTCTTAAACGAGGAGCCCAAAACTGCTCACAATTCTCCGTGAGGTCTCACCAGTGCCTTATAAAGGCTCAACATCACATCCCTGCTCTTATATTCTATTCCTCTTGAAATTAAGGCCAACATTGCACTTGCCTTCTCCACCACCGTCTCAACCTGCAAGTTTCACCTCAAAAGTTAAATAAATGGGACCCAACAGTATCTGATAGATGTTTTCGATGTAAAAAAGAAATGGGAACAACAATTCATGCAATCTGGACATGTGAGAAAGTAGAAAAATTTTGGGAAGATCTCAATCAGATATTAAATAAAATAACAGAAAACAATATACCAAAGAATCCAGAGATCTTTCTCCTAAGTAACATAAAAAACAAAGAATTTGGAATTGATTTGGAGGATGCACAAAAAAGATTTGTTAAGATAGCTCTAGCAGTAGCAAAAAAATGTATTATGTCAACCTGGAAATTGGAAGATAATCTGAAAATACAACAATGGTATATAGAAATGAATAAATGTATTCCATTAGAAAAAATTACATATAGTTTAAGAAATAATATTGAAATATTCGAACAAATATGGGAGCCTTACATTAAATACAATAGCGAAAACTTACCGGGGACAATCATTACCTAAGTTGATGGAAGGAGAAGGAAAGAAAAGAATGGACTCAGTAGAATTTCTGGTGTATTTTTGTTGAATGATAACATTGTCTGACTGGTTTAATGTAACCTAGATTGTATACCTAAAATGGATGGGAGGGGGGGTGGGTGGGGGGGTGGCTTGGGAGGAGGGAGGTGGGGTGGCTTGGGAGGAGGGAGGTGGGGGGAGAAAAAGTCACTGTATATGTGTGAAAAAGAAAAAGTGTGTATCATGGCTAATGTGATTTATGGTGTGAAAAATAAAAAAATTAAAAAAATAAAAATAAAAAAAAACCTGCAAGTTTACCTGGACGAGGACTCCCGGTCCCTTTGTATCCAGGAATTTTCGGTTTTCAAAATATTTTAGAAAATAATCTGTCTGTTTTGAGCTGCATATTCTAGTACATTCTGTGCTAGAGAGTGACCTGGCGAAGCATACAGGCAAACGTTGACTTATTGTGTTGATGGATTTAATTTTAATTTCTTCAGAGATCCAGCATAGTAACAGGGTATTTTTAATTTTTTCCCCCATTTAAAAAATTATCTGCTCCTTTATTATTTTCTACCAAAGTGCGTGACTGTCCACTTTCCAACTTATTACATTGTCCACTTCTCTGCCTGTTCTTCTAATCTGTCCAAGTCCTTCTGATGCCTGAGTTTCATATCATCTGCAAACATGAAAAGAAGTGGCCCCAACAACAGCCCCTGAGGAACACACTAGCAACTGTCAGCTGATCAGAATATGATCCCCGTATTTCGACTCTGCTACCTGCCAGTGTCCTCCCATGCTGGTATGTTTCCTGTTATACTGTGGGCTCTTATCTTGTTAAGAAACCTCATGTGTGGCACCTTGACAAAAGCCTTCTGAAAATGCAAACACACAACATGCATTGCATCTCCTTTATTAAGCCTGCTTGTCACCAACAAATTCCAATTCAGGCAAGATTTTCTCTTAAGGAAACCATGCTGGCTTTCGTCTATCCTGTCATGTGTCTCCAAGTACTCAGTAACCTCATCCTTTACAATCAATTCTAACATCTTCCCATCCACTGACTACAATTTCTTTTCTACTTCCTTGTAATTTCTTGTGACATTTGTGATTTTACAGTCCTCTGGGACCATACCAGGATCTATTGATTCCTGAAAGATCATTACTAATGCCTCCACGATCTCTACTGCTACTTCTTTAAGGATCCGAGGATGCAATCCATCTGGTCCGGGAGACTTATCCATCCTTGGATAACTCAGCTTTCTGAGCACTTTCTCCTTGAAATAGTATCTGCACTCACTTCCCTTTCCTGATACCCTTCAATATTTGGTAAACTGCTAATGTCTCCCACAGTCAAGACTGATGCAAAATACTCATTTAGTTCCTCTGCCATCTCCATGTCTCCCATTATTATTTCTTCAGTGTCATTTTCTAGTGCTCCTATGTCTACTCCCACCTCTTTTATTCTTTATATATTTGAAGAAGCTTTTTGTATCCTCTCACATTATTTGCTCCCCTACTTTCATACTTCATCTTTTCTCTCCTTATGATTTTTTTAGTTACTGTCTGTGTTTTTAAAAAGTTCCCAATCCTCTATCGTCCCACTAATTTTTGTTTCCTTGTATGCCCTCTCTTTTGCTTTTACTTCCCTTGTCAACAACATTTCTGACTTGTTTCCATTTGGATATTTCCTTTTTATTGGTCTGTATTCATCCTGCACCTTCCCCATTTCTTGCAGGAACACCATCCATTTGCTGCTCTGCCGTCTTCCCTGCTAGTGCCCCCTTCCAATCTACCTTGACCTGTTTCTCTCTCTCATGCCACAGTAATTCCCTTTACACCACTGAAATACTGACACATCTGACTTTAGATTCTTCCTGTAAATATCAAATTGAACTCAATCATATTGTGATCACTGCCCCCTAATGGTTCCTTTATCCTAAGCTGTCTAATCACTTCTGGTGCATCACACAACACCCAATCCAGTACAGCCAATCCCCTTGTGGGGGTCATCAACAAGATGCTATAAAAAGCCATCTCATAGGCTTTCCACAAATTCCCTCTCTTGATATTCAGTTCCAACATGGTTTTCCTAATCTACTTGCATGTTAAAATCCTCCATGATGACCATAACATTGCCCTTCTGACACACCTTTTCTATCTGCTGTTGTAATTTGTTGACCACCTCTTGACTGCTGGTCTGTATATAACAGCCAATAGCTGTTTCCCCCTTGCCTTTTTGTAACTCAACCCGCAATGATTCTATATCTTCTGACCTTATGCCACCTCTCTCTAATGATGTAATGTCATTCCTTACCAACAGAGCCACACTGCCCCCCTACTTACCTTCCAATACTTTCGACACACTGTGTATCCTTAGACATTCAGCTCCTAATGACATCCATCCAATAGCCATGACTCTGTGATGGCCACAACATCTTACCTACCAATCTGGAGCTGTACTACATTATCATCCACTTTATTCCTTATGCTGTCTGCATTTAAGGTGGCATGGTTGCGGTTAGCGCAACACCTTTACAGAGCCAGTGATCAGGACCGGAGTTCAAATCCCAAGCTGTCTGAAAGGAGTTTGTACGTTTTTCCGTGGGTTTTCTCTAGGGGCTCTGGCTTCCTCCCACCACTGGAAATGTACCAGGGAAGTAGGTTAATTGGGTGGACGCGTGGGCCAAATTGTAGCCTGTTACCATGCTGTATGTCTAAATTAAATTAAATACAAAACCTTTAGCCCTGTATTTGCTACTTTTTTGACTGTGCCCATTGCATTGCAACACATTTCCATGGTCGCAATGTTACACCAACTGCCCGTCCTTCCACACAAACTCCCTCCCTCCCTACTTATGCACCAACCACCTCTTCCTCTACTTCGTCATCTTGCTTCCCACCCCCCTGCAAATCTAGTTTAAACCCCACTCTCCCCTCCCCCCACATCAGTATTAGTAAACCTCCGTGCTAGGTTTAGATTGGTTCCTCTCGAATTCAGGTGTAACCCATCCCACTTGCAGGTCATCCCTTCCCCAGAAAAGGTTCCAATGATCCAAGGACTTGAATCCCTGCTCCCTGTCTTCAGCCACACGTTTGTCTGCACCATCTTCCTGTTCTGACCTTCCCCAACTTGTGGCACTGGGAGTAATCCAGAGATGACCACCTTGGAGATCCTGCTCTTCAGCCTCTTTCCTAACTCCCTAAACTTACTTTGCAGGGCCTCTGCCTGTCGATGTCATTGGTACCAATATGTACCACAATTTCCGGCTGTTCATCCTCCCTCTTAAGAATATTCTGCACCTGCTCAGAAACATCCTGGACCCGAGCACCCGGGAGGCAACATCCTATTCTGGAGTCTCTTTTGCACCCACAGAATCTCTTATCTGTTCCTCTGACTATCAAGTCCCCATAACTATCGCTCTTCCTGACTTCACCTTCCCTTCTGAGGCTAAGAGCCGACCACAGCATATTGGTCTGGCTGCTGCCTGGCCCAGATAGGTTATCCCCATCAGCAAAGGGGTATGTGTTGTTGAGGGGAATGGCCACTTGGGTACCCCCTTCCCTCTCCTGACTAATACCCAGCTAAAGTAAATCTCGAATATCTGTAGACACCATGGTTGAAGTAAAAACACAATATGCTGGAGAAACTCAGCAGGTCAAACAGTGTCCCTTATGTAGCATAGGTATTAATACATAACTAACGTTTCAGGCTTGAGCCCTTCATCAAGGTACAGGAAAATGCAGGCAGGTGTCCGAACAAAAGAGAAGGAGGGGTGGGGAAGGGTGGTGGAAAAGCAGGAGATGATTGGTGGAGAAAGGAGGGAGGAGACAGCAGCAATGAGGGGGAGGGGGATGGCTGAGTGGGTAAGAGGGGAAGGGAGGGGAGAACTGGAAAGACTGTAAAGGGGAAGGGGAAAGAAAAAGTGAGCAAGTTTAGCAGAGGTCAATGTTAACGCCATCTGGCTAGAAATTGCCTAGTTGGAAAATAAGGTTTTGTTCCTCCAATCTGTGGATGGTCAGGATTGGATAGTACACAAGACCGTGGACAGATGTGAGTGCAGGACTGTGACTTGGAATTGAAATGGTTGGCCTCTGGGAGGTGGCTGCTATCGCAGACAAAGAGGAGGTGCTGAGTGAAGTGATCTCCCAGTCTGCAACCGGTCTCTCCAATGTAGAGAAGGTCACAAAGGGGGCACCGGATTCAGTAAATAAGTTCTCTGGACATACAAATGAAGTGTTGCTTCACATGAAAGGCCTGTTTGGGGCCCCAGTCTGTGGTGAGGAAGAGGATGTGAGAGCAAGTGCTGCACCTCTTGACCTCTTGCAGCCTCAGGGGAAGGTGCCGGGGTGGGGGGGGGGGGGGAAATCATGGAAGGAGGCCAAGAGGGGAGGGGAAGGAAAAATGTGTCTGGTGGTGGACCCTGTAGTAAGTGCCAGAAATTCCAGCAGATGATGTGTTCGATGCTGCGGCTATTGGGGTGGTAGGTGAGGATGAGTGGGATTCTATGTTTGTTGTTTCTGGGGGCAGAGGGGACCAGGGCAGAAGAGCAGGAAATGGAGGCGATGCAGGTGAGGCCATCAGGCTCCTTAATTCCCAGAACATATGTGGACTTTTACTGTATATGTCTTAGTATTTGAACTTGTAAATCTGCTCTGTGGCCCTGGAGAAACGCTATCTCATTTTTACTGTGCAATGCGTGGTATGAATGAATGCCTGAGTTGATAGTGGTGGAGGGGAAGCACTTTTGAAAGATCGGGACTGGAAGACCTCATCTTGGGAACAGATATGACAGAGACAGAGAAAATGAGAGAAGGGGATGGAATCCTTGCAGGAGATAGGGTATAAGGAAGTGCGGTCCAGGTAGTTGTGGGAGTTGGTGGGTTTGTAATACATGTGGGAAAGCTTGTCTCCCGAGATGGAGACAGAAAGATGCAGGAAGGGGAGAGTGTTGTCGGAGATGGACCAGGTGAGCTTGAGATCAAGGTGGAAGTTGGCCAAGAAGTGGATGAAGTTGACAAGCTTATCATGGGTGCATGAGGCAGCCCCGATGTAGTCATTAATATTCCGGAAGAAGAGTTGGAGTGGCGGGATTGCTCCACAAAGCCGTCAAACAGCATAGCCACGTGGGTACCCATGGCTACTCCTTTAATTTGGAGGAAGTGTGAAGAGTTAAAGGAGAAGTTATTTAGAGTGAGGACAAATTCTGCCAGGTGGAGGAGGGTGGTGGTAAAGGGTGACTGATCGGGTTTTTGGACCAGGAAGAAGCAAAGTGCTTTCAAACCTACTGAGTGAGGGATGGAGGTATAAAGGGATTGGACATCCTTGTGAGGATGAGGTGGTCCAGTTCAGGGAATCTGAAGTAATTGAAGAGATGGAGGGCATGTGAGGTGTTGCGGATGTAGTGGGGAGGGATTGGACCGGGGAGAAAAGATAAGAGTAAAGGCAAGATGAAACTAGTTCAGTGGGTCAGGAGCAGGCAAAAAGGTAGAAACGAGCAGGGCAGGGGTGGGAGAGAATAAAGTTGGTGGCCGTGATGGAGGGGTGGGGGTGACCAGAGGTGATGAGGTTAGAGATGGCGTTGGGAGACAGTGGCTTGATGAGTAGTGGTGGGGTCCTATGGGAGGGGTCAGAGAGCTGTCGACTGGCCCAGCAAAGTAGAGGTCAGTGCACCCAACCTTTCACAGCTTCCTTCTTTCAGTCTCCTCAGAGTGATTTTTGTCCCTGTAACTTCTATTATTCACCCCCTCAGTCTCCTGAATGATCAGGTTCATCCAACTCCAGCTCCAATTCCAAAACTCAGTTAGTAAGGAGCTGTAACTGGATGAACTTCTTGCAGCTGAAGTCGCCAGGGATAGTGTTGGCCTCCCTGACTATCCACATGCTGCAAGGGGAGCATGTCCCTGCCCTGGCTGCCATTCTCACTGTCTATCAAAGAAGAGAGAATTAGCAAAACTTGCCTGAGCTCCTGCACCTTCTCAGCCTCTGCTCAATGAAGCCTCAAAATCCCACTCCTCACTGAACCACGCCCAAAGCCCTGTGATCCACAGGTAGCTGTGCCTCAAGCAGAGCTGCTCCAGGACCAGCATCGCCCACCTGACCGTGGAGAACTGCTCCACGGAGAATCCTTTCATAAGGCACTCACTATTCCTTCCTCCACAGATGCTGTCTGACTTATGGGCTGTTTCCAGCAACTCCAGTGGTTAAATGTGAACTGTTCCCAGGGTAATGGCAGTAACAGTGACAGCCGAAATGCGGGCTGGAGACAACAACTGCCCGAAAATCTCACCCCGCACCCCCCCCCCCCACCCCCCACCCCCGACAGCCCACTGACCCCCTCTCCCCCCAACCCCACCCCTGGCCCATTGACGCCCCCTCCCCTTCCCACCAACACCCCCAACCCATCCCCTGGGGCTGGTCCACTGACCCCACCCCCCCGCGCAAGGCCTGGTCTACTGACCTCTGACCCCCCTAAACCCACTTCCTGGGCCTGGCCCACTGACCCCCCCCCCCCCGCAAGGCCCGGTCTAGTGACCCTCCCCAAGGGCCTGGCTTACTGACCGCTCCTCTCCCCCATACCCATCCTCCGGGCCTGGCCCACTGACCCCCTCGGCACGCCCCAGCCATGCCCGGCCCGAACTCCAGGACTCCCCCCCACCACCCAGTCCAGTCCCCCAGCCTCTCACCCGCCCTTCAGGCTCCGGCTCCAGGCGGCGCGGCCTCAGCTGCATCCGGACGGTGGGGCGGAAGGCGGGCAGGCCCAGGGCGCCGGTCTGGGCGAATCCCCACGCGAACACGCGGCTCTTCCTGCGGCCCTTCCCCATGTAGCGAACGACCGGGGGATCATCCCGTTCCCGCAGCCCCCGGGCCGGCTCCGGGCCCGCCGCCTCCCGCAGCCGCCAGCACCGCAGCCCCAGCCGGCGCCAGCCCGCCCGTCTGCAACAGCTTAAAGCCATGCGCCTCCGGGCTGGTCCTGGTCGGCGCGGACGCCGCCTCCTCACACGGTCACCCCGGTCCGGTCCCCGGAGGAAGGCAGTGGGCGAGACGCGGCGCTGTCGCTCCCGAGCTGGAAGCAGTGGGAAGCGGGACAGTAGACAGCGGCCGGCCGAAGGGTCTGCAAGCTGCACTCGGCACAAACCTGGAACAGCCGGCGAGGGGCACCACGTGGTTACCAACGTGTGGCTCAGTACGGACCAATCACTGTGTGGGTCACCACGTGGGTCAGCATAGACCGGTCACCACCACGTGGGTCAGTGTGGGTCAGCACAGACCCGTCAAGGTGTGGGTCAGCATGGACCAGTCACTGTGAGGGTCACCACAGACCGGTCACTGCATGGGTCAGCACGGTGATTTTTTTTTCCCCAAAAAATTTACTTAGTTCACAATAAATTATTTACAAAAAAGAAAACTGTTGAAGACTGTGAGAGATAATAGATTATAGGAAAAAGTGAAAAGTTAGTATGAATAAAATAAAGAATAATAGACTAGACTAGAGGAAGTTAAGTAAGTGCTGAGTAGGGATGAATTCCGATAAGAGTGTGAGGAAGGGTTACGCAAGTATAATAGGAGAAAGGTCTTATAGTGATAGAAAGAACTAGTTGAGATGTGTGAATAAGGACAAAGGCAGATTCATGAATAAGGACAATGACATGATGGGACCCAGACAGGATACCCCATGGTCTTTCAAGTTTTAACTGTACGTAGGCAGACAGAATTACCTCAAATGCCAAACCATTCCAGGAGGCAGAAGAATGTTGGGGGGGGGGATACTGAAATGAACTGTATAAAAGTTGGGTGAGCCCCAGTATGTGTGTGTATTCCCATGGTAAGGGGAAGCACCCAACTTTGCACTGTTGTACAATAAATGTTCTTTGTGCTCAATTTTTGTCTCGAGCGAAATCTGTGAAGGTACTTCTGTTTCTCACAAGACGTTTTACACTAATATTGTCAGTTGTATGGAAACATGCCCATCAATGTACATTGTTACACTGTTGTCTCAGTACCCCATTACCTTGTCACTTCTTCTCCCCTCTGCTGACCACTGCCTGTTGGCCTTGTGGTCAAAGGCATTGTTCTGGAAAACCTTCCATGGAGGATAGGTGGTGTGGCAAAGTCCAGATGGCTCAGATATTGCGTGGCACTGGGCCAGGCCTATCCTTCGTCACACCTGGGATAGGTCGAAACTCAGCACACAGCAACACTTGGTGCCTTCGTACAGACCGGGAGTGATGCAGGAGGACGCCTTCAAGTTGTGTACATATACAACCCACAATACAGCGAGTCTCCAGCCACACGTAAACACACGATGCATCATACACAATTTAAATAGATGTAAATATTTTGGAATGATTTACCTCAACTACAGGATACTGTTAATCAGTTTCCCTGCCTATTGAAGCAACTCCTGTAAATGTAAAGGGACGCCCCAGTGATCTTGGTATTTTGATTGATTCTCTGCATTGATTTTTGTTATGCTTTGCTTTTTCCTAACTTTTTTCCTATTTTCCTGGAGAGAGTTGATTTTCCCAATCAGCCACTACTCCATCATGTGACTCCTCCCCACCCACCTGCATTAAGAACCATAGAACACGCCACCACTGAAACAGGCCCTTTAGCCCATCTAGTTCACGCTGAACTATTATTTTGCCAGGTCCTATCCACGTACCTACCCAAATTCTTCTGAAAAGTTGAAATCGAGCCCACATTCACCACCTACACTGGCAGCTCGTTCCACTCTCTCTGTGTGAAGAAGTCCCCCCCCCCCCCCATGTAGCCCATTAAATATTTCAGCTATCACCCTTAACACATATCCACTAGTTATTGTCTCATGGCCCATATCTCTCAACACTCATCCTACTTGGGATGGTTCAGATTTAGTAATGATCACATACAGCCATGGGATAGAGAAACCACAGACCCTTCTGTGACACCAGCAACACGAGGCACATGTGGCAGGATGATCAAACCACAACTGTGGATCAGTGACATTGATGTCTCCCTTCCTGACAGGTTGAATACCTTACGCACACGATTTGATGAGAAAAATGATGTGACACTAAAGAAGGCCTTATGTCCCCCTGAAGAACGGGGATCCTACATAGCCACAGTTGAGCTGAGGTGGATTCTATCCAGGGTGAACACACGCAAAGCAGCAGGACCAGACAACATACCCAGTTGGGTGCTGAAGGCCCAGCAGGTGGAGGTCATAACGGATGTCTTCTGCATTTGGACTGCCTGGTTAGTGCAGCAATGTGGGTTTGAATCCTGCACTGTCTGTAAGGAGTTTGGACGTTCTCCCCGTGTCTGTGTGGGTTTCCTCCAGGTGCTCTGGTTTCCCCTCCTTCAAAAACATACTGTTATTGTAAGGTTAATTAGGGTATTTGGGTGGGCCAGAAGGGCAAAAAAAAACATGTTGTACATCTCACTACAGCAGTCCACTGTCCCCATAGGATTCAAGACCGACACCATCATCCCAGTGCCCCAGAGATTGACAGTAAAGGAACTTAATCACAATTGCCCAGTGATACTGACCTCTACAATCATGAAGTGCTTTGAGTGACAGGTAATAGAACACATCAAATTGCACCTACCAGTATCATTGGACCCATTCCAATTCACCTACTCACCAATTGCCTACTAGATGATGCTATAGCCTTGACCCTCAACTCCCTCCTGACCCACCTTGGGGATGATGCCCCATACGCCAGGCTGCTGTTCATTGACTTCAGCTTGGTGATCAACATATTCATACTTCAGAGGCTGGTGGATATCTGTCCTCACTGGGACTCAACACCCCTCTCTGCCATTGGATTCTGGATTTCTTTTTTTTTAAAATTTTTTATTTTTCACACCATAAATCACATTAGCCATGATATACACTTTTTCCTTTTCACACATATACAGTGACATTTTCTCACCCCCCCCCTCCCTCCTCCCAACCCACCCCCCCCCCATCATTTAAGGTATACAATCTAGGATACATTAAACCAGTCAGACAATGTTGTCACTCAACAAAAAAAAACACCAGAAATTCTACTGAGTCCATTCTTTTCTTTCCTTCTCCTTCCATCAACTTAGGTAATGATTGTCCCCGGTAGGTTTTCGCTATTGTATTTAATGTAAGGCTCCCATATTTGTTCAAATATTTCAATATTATTTCTTAAACTATATGTTATTTTTTCTAATGGAATACATTTATTCATTTCTATATACCATTGTTGTATTTTCAAATTATCTTCCAATTTCCAGGTTGACATAATACATTTTTTTGCTACTGCTAGAGCTATCTTAACAAATCTTTTTTGTGTATCCTCCAAATCAATTCCAAATTCTTTGTTTTTTATGTTACTTAGGAGAAAGATCTCTGGATTCTTTGGTATATTGTTTTCTGTTATTTTATTTAATATTTGGTTGAGATCTTCCCAAAATTTTTCTACTTTCTCACATGTCCAGATTGCATGAATTGTTGTTCCCATTTCTTTTTTACATCGAAAACATCTATCAGATACTGTTGGGTCCCATTTATTTAACTTTTGAGGTGTAATGTATAGTCTGTGTATCCAGTTATATTGTATCATATGTAGCCTCGTATTTATTGTATTTCTCATCGTTCCAGAACATAATTTCTCCCATGTTTCCTTTTTTATCTTTATATTTAAATCTTGTTCCCATTTTTGCTTAGTTTTACCATTTGTTTCCTCATTCTCCTTTTCTTGCAGTTTAATATACATATTTGTTATAAATCTTTTGATTATCATTGTATCTGTAATCACATATTCAAGGTTACTTGCCTCTGGCAAACTCAAACTGCTTCCTAATTTATCCTTCAAGTAGGATCTCAATTGGTAATATGCCAGCGCTGTATCTCCAGTTATATTGTACTTATCTTTCATTTGTTCAAAGGATAAGAATCTATTTCCTGAAAAACAATTTTCTATTCTTTTAGGATTCTGGATTTCTTGACCGAAAGACCACAGTCTGTCTGGGTTGGCAGCCAAAGTGGCCACCTCAGGGGTGTGTGCGCAGCCCTCTACTGTTCACGCTGTTGCCTCACGATGGTACTGCCAGATTCACTTCACACAGAATCATCAGTTCGTGGATGATACCACAGTAGTTGCCTTCATCGGCAACAATGATGAGTCGGCCTGGAGTGAGGAGGTTGGAAGGCTCATCATATGGTGCAAGAACAGCAATCTGAGTCTCAGAGAGGGTTTCAGGAGGCTCCATTACACCGCTGGTTCTGTCATGGAGAGCAAAAAGTTCCTTGGTGTGCATTTAAGGCATAACCTATCTTGGACCCACACCACCACCTCGTTAGTCTGGAAAACGCAGCAGTACCTACACTTCCCGAGGAGGTTGAGAAGGACAAGGCTATCACCTCCACCTGACAACATTTTATAGGAGCACAACTGAGAGTGTCCTGCCTGGCTGCATCACTGTGTGCTTATGTTTGCAGCACAATACAGAGGATTATCAAAATGGCCAAGAAAGTCACTGGAATCATCCCCCTGTTGATAACATTTACCTTGAGCATTGCTTAAAATGGCCTCAAAGAATTATTGAGGACCCTTTCCGTCCAGCACACAGTAGCTTTATCCCACTACCATGAGGAAGGATGTACAGGAGCATCAAAATCAGCAGTACCAGGCTGGGGAATAACTTCATCCCACAGGCTGTGAGATTGATGAACAGTATCCAGTAACTGAATAAATGATTCCTTTTTCTCTATTTATAGTCAGGTGCCACATAATGTCCGACCACATATACGTCTGTGGTCCCATCAGGTTATAATAGTTCAGAAATCCCGATCGGAGGATGGGATGTAGCGGACGCAACACGTGTGTCTTATGTGTCTTCTATACCAAGTGATTGCCAACACCACCTCAAGAAGAGCCTCAGCCAGGTCCTTCAGGCATTGAAGGAGATGATATTATCATTGTTGATGACAGTGGAGGCTATTTGACCTGAAACCCTTCCAGTGGAATGCAATGAGGAAGATGAGGATGGTAATGGGGATGATCCAGATCCTCTTGGTGAAACTGTGTGTGATATAGGCTAAGAAAGTGTTTACATAAAAGTCTAAAAAGTGAAAAAAAAGTTTAATGTAGTGTAAGTTCAGCATCTTGTACAGTACAGAACTGAACCAGCAACAGCCTCCAGGTTCATTGAACACTAGCCCTGCAAGCTCTAACTGTGGAAAGTATAGATTACATACTGACCCGTCGTGTATATTGACAATGTGTTATTATGTATCAGTATCAGTATTGTACAGTATTAACCTATTTAACCCAGAAACATTAGATGAAATACAGTGCTGTATGTGTATAGTATCTTGCTATTTAGTCAATAGAGGTACACCACAGTATCCCATATAGCTTTGCTAAGTTCAGATAGTCCCTGACTTATGATTTTTTGCGGTAACATTGGTTTGAATCTGTACTGTACCTTGAATTTTGGCTAGACTATGATGTTCAGTGTTTCTTAACAGCACTGCATTAGTCCCCACATTGATCTCACTGCCCCGCTCCCTCCCCACTGCCCTTTTATGACGTACGATTTTTGGACTTGGGATGGGAGTACCGGAACGTATCCCACTGTAAGTTGAGGACTACCTGTATATAATAGGGTGTTTGCACAACATCCAAATTGTAGAACGTCCTATTTCACAGAATGTATGGTGGATCTGTGATTATTCTGTGCTGTGCATTGTATGCATGTGTGTGCACTATGGTCCGGAGAAATACTGTTTTGTCATGTTGCAGTCAGGTGATCTTGGACTTGAAGTTGGCTGAAAAGCATGTTTCCACACTGGTTGACTCTGTGAACTGTTGTTTCACCTGGAAAGCATGCAGAGCAGAAGCATGACGAGGCCGGTTTTACTTTGTCCATGTTTCCATGGGAAGGCGAATTAAGAAGGAGGTGAGCAAGCCAGAGTGTGGCAGGGGAACTGGCCCAGAATGCTGAAAGGGTGGGAGACAAGGTTTATGTGCTGGGACGAGGCCACAAGCTGGAGTTGATGCGAGAATAAGGAGACTGGTGGGGGAAAAAGGATGACAAGGGAACCCTCCCGCAATCCTAGCAAGGGACGGATGACAGCAATGTCTGAAGTGGAATGGACAGTGTCCTCAGTGGTTTATAGCCCTTGATAAAAGAAATGCAGTTAAGGCCTATTCAAGCAGTGGATGGAAGGTGGTATCATCATTAGTTTCAAAGTTCCGATTTATTGTCAGTGTACATATATGATGGCACATACAACGTTGAGATTCTTTAGCGCAGCGGTTACAATGCTGTTTCAGCGCCAGCGATCTGGTCCGGGGTTTGAATCCTGTGCTGTCCATAAGGAGTTTGTACGTTCTCCCCGTGTCTGTGTGGGTTTTCCCCGGGGCCTCCGGTTTCCTCCCACACTTCAAAACGTAAAGGGGGTGTAGGTTAATTGGGCAGCATGGACTCGTGGGCCCAAAGGCCCTGTACTGTACTGTATGTCAAAGTAAAAAAAAATTACCACTTATTGGTACAGCAAAAAAATTATACTCAAGAAGGTATGTATTCAGGTAAAGAAATTTTAAAAAATTAAACAGACATAAAGCGTGGTAAGAGGCCATTTCGGCCTACGAATCTATGTCGCCCAATTAACCAGCAACTGGTATGTTTTGAACAGTGGGGGGAAACCGGAGACCCCAGAGAAAACCCAGGGTTAATTGGAGATTGTACGAATCCCGGTTTGGTCCCAAACGCTGGTGCTATAAAGTGTTGTGCTAACCACTACACCAACCATGCCATCCCAAATAAAGTAAACAAATTAATTGTACAAAACAGAGACAAAAAAAATCAATAAAGTGGAAAAGTAAGAGTCCTTAAACAAATCCCTGATTGAGTTTGTTGTTGAGGAGTCTGATGGTGGAGGGGGAGCAGCTGTTCCTGAACCTGGTGGGGTGAATCTTGTGGCACCTAGACCACTTCCCTGATGGCAGCAGCGAGAACAGAGTATGTGCTGGGTGGTGTGGATCCTTGATGATTGCTGCTGCTCTCCAACGGCAGCGTTCCCTGTAGATGTTCTCGATAGTGGGGAGGGTTTTGCCTGTGATGCCCTGGGCTGTGTCCACTATCTTTTGCAGGGCTTTACATTCAGAGGTATTGGTGGGGGCGTGGCAAGATGGCGTAAGGATCAGACGTGCCTTCCAGTCCTCTCCTGACTCTATCTTATTGTTTTGTCTAGAAATGCCCGTTAAAATTCTTTAAAAGTTTGGATAATTTCAGTGCTGTTAATTTAACTTATGATGGTACAATTGGTGGAAAAGAGCAAAAAAAAACGACAACAGATCATCAAAAAACTACATTTTCCAAAAGTTCAAGTTTTGGAGCCTACCTACAGGAAAGACATCGGGACTCAGCGTGAAATGGATCCCAGGAGAGAGGTACAGTGTTTGGATGTAGAGCTCCATGTTACATCGGTAGAGCCCTCTAAAGAGGGCGCCAAACAGCCTTTAGAACAAAGAGTTACTCTAAGGCATTTGTCAACTGTAGAGGTGGCACTGCAAACTGCATTTCTTGAGATACAAGAACCTATACAACTTGATGTACTGGGAGAATTTAATACATTATGGACTGGGGAAAACCCCGGCCAGCATCCTCCAGTCATTGCTGGAGAGGCTGTGGCTGGGGTTTCCACACGCAGTCATACTACAAGGAAGGCAACCAGAATGAAGGAAGGAATAGAAGATCCTTTGGAGAAGAAGCAGGAATCTGTTGAGCCAAAATCTCTTCCAATTGAAAAGATTCTTGTGAATCTTGAATCTAAATTATCTTATACAATGCAGGGATTATCCAAGATTATGACTGAACTTGGTACTAGGTTTAATACTTTGGTGAAAATACATTCTCAACAGATGGCTGAGTTTGGAGCTTTTAAGCTTGAAGTGAGAGATAAATTTAATTCGTGTGAAGAAGATATAGACGAAATACGGGATCAAGTTTTTGATGTGACCAAAATGGTTGAAGACTTACAAACTCAAAATAAAAAGATTGATTATTTGGAAAACCAATCCAGACAGAACAATATAAAGATTATTAGTTTGCCGGAAGGTATGGAGGGACCAGACCCAAGAAAATTTTTTACTGAATGGATTCCGCAGGTGCTGGGTCAAGAACATTTCCCGGAAGGTATAATACTGGAACGTGCTCACAGAGCCTTGCGTAGAAGACCTATTTCAGGTCAAAGTCCAAGACCTGTTTTGCTTCGTTGCTTGAATTATTACGACAGAGAAATAATTTTACGAATGGCTATTAGAAATGCACAACAGAGAAAATCACCCTTGATGATTCAAAATAATTGAGTTTTCTTCTATGCGGATTTGAGTCAAGAAGTTATGTTCCAACGACGGGAATTCAATCCTGCTAAAGAGTTGTTGTGGAAGAAAGGTTACAAGGCAACCTTTAGATATCCAGCTGTTTTGAAGGTTTTTCAAGATGGTTGCCAACCAAAGTTCTTTGATTCTCCAAAGGAAGCTATAGCATTTGCTCAAGAGCTGCCAATTACTCAGTTTCAACAGAGACATAGTCCGCCGCGATCTCTAAGGAGACAAGAGATGGAAGAAAAGAGCCGTGCTCGCTCCAAGAAGGAATGGTTGTAATGGTGACTCGGCAGTTGGAGCTGATTAAAAGAAGAGTTGTCTTTTTTTTTCTAATGCTTTTTTTTAATAAAAAGGGATATTAAATAATGATGATGTTAGTTTAAGATGAAGTGAGAGTTGGGGGAGAGAACTGGATAGGCACTATTTCCTGAAAGTCATCTGCTACGTGTGAGTTATCTCACACCAATTTTTTTTGGGAGTTACCGCATTGCGCGGTTTAGACGGAAGGGGGTATTTTTAACCTCCTACCCGTTTTTTTCCCCTTTTGTTTTGTATTATTAGATTAAAGAGTGAAGGGGTTTTTTTTAATAAAAAAAAAGCATAAGAAAGTATTTGATTGTTTAAAAAACTAAAAATTGATGTGGTTTTTTTTGTAAAGTTTATTCAGTAGATAAGGAATATCTGAAATTTAAATGTGAATGGGATGGATAAGTTTTTTTTATATTTTTTCTTTAACTTTAAGGTGAAAGGAGTGGTAATTCTGGTGTATATTATTTTGCTATTTTAGTTATAGAACGAAGGGAATAATGGTGAAAGTTATAAATTGAATTGTACAATTTTTTTTTTTTTTTTTTTTTTTTAATTTTTTATTTTTCACACCATAAATCACAATAGCCATGATATACACTTTTTCTTTTCCACACATTTACAGTGACTTTTTCTCCCTCCCCCCTCCCTCCTCCCAAGCCACCCCCCCATCCCTCCCCCCTCTCATCCATTTTAGTTATACAATCTAGGTTGCATTAATTCAGTTAGACAATGTTGTCATTCAACAAAAATACACCAGAAATTCTACTGAGTCCATTTTTTTCTTCTCTTCTCCTTCCATCAACTTAGGTAATGTTTGTTCCCGGTAGGTTTTCGCTATTGTATTTAATGTAAGGCTCCCATACTTGTTCGAATATTTCAATATTATTTCTTAAACTATATGTTATTTTTTCTAATGGAATACATTTATTCATTTCTATATACCATTGTTGTATTTTCAAATTATCTTCCAATTTCCAGGTTGACATAATACATTTTTTTGCTACAGCTAGGGCTATCTTAACAAATCTTTTTTGTGCATCCTCCAAGTCAATTCCAAATTCTTTATTTTTTATGTTACTTAGGAGAAAGATCTCTGGATTCTTTGGTATATTGTTTTCTGTTATTTTATTTAATATCTGATTGAGATCATCCCAAAATTTTTCTACTCTCTCACATGTCCAGATTGCATGAATTGTTGTTCCCCTTTCTTTTTTACATCGAAAACATCTATCAGATACTGTTGGGTCCCATTTATTTAACTTTTGCGGTGTAATGTATAGTCTGTGTAACCAATTATATTGTATCATACGCAGCCTCGTATTTATTGTATTTCTCATCGTTCCAGAGCATAACTTCTCCCATGTTTCCTTTTTTATCTTTATATTTAAATCTTGTTCCCATTTTTGTTTAGTTTTACCATTTGTTTCCTCATTTTCCTTTTCTTGCAGTTTAATATACATATTTTTTATAAATCTTTTGATTAACATTGTATCTGTAATCACATATTCAAGGTTACTTCCCTCTGGTAAACTCAAGTTGCTTCCTAATTTATCTTTCAAGTAGGATCTCAGTTGGTAATATGCCAGCGCTGTATCTCCCGTTATATTGTACTTATCTCTCATTTGTTCAAAGGATAAGAATCTACTTCCTGAAAAACAATTTTCTATTCTTTTAATCCCTTTTTTTTCCCATTTTCTAAAGGCAAGGTTGTCTATTGTAAAAGGGAGTAGCTTATTTTGCGTCAATATTAGTTTTGGTATTTGGTAATTTATTTTATTTCTTTCTACATGTATCTTCTTCCATATATTGAGGAGATGGTGTAATACTGGAGAAGTTCTATGTTGTACCAATTTTTCGTCCCATTTATATAATATGTGTTCAGGTATCTTTTCCCCTATTTTATCTAATTCTAGTCTCGTCCAGTCTGGTTTTTCCCTTGTTTGATAAAAATCTGATAGGTACCTTAATTGTGCGGCTCTATAATAATTTTTGAAGTTTGGCAATTGTAAGCCTCCTTGTTTATACCATTCTGTTAATTTGTCTAGTGCTATCCTCGGTTTCCCCCCTCTCCATAAAAATCTCCTTATTATTTTCTTTAACTCTTTGAAGAATTTTTCTGTCAGTTGTATTGGCAATGCCTGAAATAAGTATAGTATCCTTGGAAAAATGTTCATTTTAATACAGTTTATCCTTCCTATCAGTGTTAGTGGTAGCTCTTTCCAATGCTCTAAATCGTCCTGTAGTTTTTTCATTAGTGGATTGTAATTGAGTTTATATAATTGGCCTAGATTTTTGTTTATTTGCACACCTAGGTATCTTATTGCCTGCGTTTGCCATCTGAATGGGGATTCCTCCTTAAATTTTGAGAAATCCGCGTTATTCATAGGCATTGCTTCACTTTTATTTACGTTTATCTTGTATCCCGACACTTCTCCATATTCCTTCAATTTCTTATATAGTTCTTTTATTGATAGTTCTGGTTCTGTTAAGTACACTATCACATCATCCGCAAACAGACTGATTTTATATTCCCTGTCTTTTATTTTTATTCCTTTTATATTATTATCTCTTCTTATCGATTCTGCTAGTGGTTCTATAGCTAGCGCAAACAATAATGGTGATAGTGGGCATCCCTGCCGCGTTGACCTGCTTAAGTTAAATTGCTTTGATACATGTCCATTTACTGTCACTTTCGCTAACGGTCCCTTATATAATGCTTTAATCCAATTAATATACTTCTCCGGTAAACTGAATTTTTGCAATACTTTGAACAAGTAATTCCATTCTACTCTGTCGAAGGCCTTCTCTGCGTCTAAAGCAACTGCTACTGCCGGTGCTTTATTTCCTTCTACTGCATGAATTAAGTTAATAAATTTACAAATATTGTCTGTTGTGCGTCTTTTTTTGATAAATCCAGTTTGGTCTAAATTTACCATTTTCGGTACCTGTTCTGCTAATCTGTTCGCTAATAGTTTAGCTATTATCTTATAATCTGTGTTTAGCAAAGATATTGGTCTATATGACGCTGGTGAGAGTGGATCTTTCCCTTGTTTTAGTATCACTGTAATTATTGCTGTTTTACATGAATCTGGTAAGTTTTGTGTCTCATCAATCTGGTTGATTACATCCAGGAGGGGCGGTATTATTAGGTCTTTAAATGTTTTGTAGAATTCTATTGGGAGTCCATCCTCTCCTGGTGTCTTATTATTTGGTAAATTTTTTATTATCTCTTGTATTTCTACTGTTCCAAATGGTTCTGTTAATTTATTTTGTTCCTCTATTTGTAGTTTTGGTAGTTCAATTTTAGTCAAAAATTCATCTATTTTCCCTTCTTTCCCTTCGTTTTCGGTTCGGTATAATTGTTCATAGAATTCTCTGAAGTTTTCCTTAATTTCTTTTGGATTATATGTAATTTGTTTGTCTTTTTTCCTTGTTGCCAATACCGTTTTCTTAGTTTGCTCTGTCTTAAGCTGCCATGCTAGGATTTTGTGTGTTTTTTCCCCTAGTTCATAATATTTCTGTTTTGTCTTCATTATATTCTTCTCCACCTTATATGTTTGTAATGTTTCATATTTTATTTTTTTATCCGCCAATTCTCTTCTTTTGGTTGTATCTTCCTTTATTGCTAATTTTTTTTCTATGTTTATTATTTCCCTTTCCAACTGCTCTGTTTCCTGATTATAGTCCTTCTTCATCTTGGTTGCATAACTTATTATTTGCCCTCTAATGAATGCTTTCATTGCGTCCCATAGTATAAACTTATCTTCCACTGATTCCGTATTTACTTCAAAGTACATTTTTAATTGTTTTTCAATAAATTCTCTAAAATCCTGTCTTTTAAGTAGCATGGGGTTTAATCTCCATCTATACATTCTTGGAGGGATGTCTTCTAGCTCTATTGCCAATAACAGGGGTGAGTGGTCCGATAATAGTCTAGCTTTATATTCCGTTTTCCTAACTCTCCCTTGTATGTGGGCTGATAACAGGAATAGGTCTATCCTTGAGTATGTTTTATGTCTAGTCGAGTAGTATGAGTATTCCTTTTCTTTTGGGTTTTGTTTCCTCCATATGTCCACAAGTTTCATTTCTTGCATTGATTTAATTATAAATTTGGTTACTTTGTTCTTCCTGTTAATTTTTTTCCCTGTTTTATCCATATTTGGATCCAAATTCAGATTGAAATCCCCTCCTATTAGTATGTTCCCTTGCGTATTAGCTACCTTCAAAAAGATATCTTGCATAAACTTTTGATCTTCTTCGTTAGGTGAATATATATTAAGTAGATTCCAAAGCTCTGAATATATCTGACATTTTATCATAACATATCTCCCTGCTGGATCTATTATTTCCTCTTCTATTTTAAATGGCACATTTTTGCTAATTAATATAGCCACTCCTCTTGCTTTTGAATTATACGATGCTGCTGTTACATGTCCTACCCAATCTCTCTTTAATTTCTTGTGCTCCAATTCAGTTAAATGTGTTTCTTGGACAAATGCTATATCTATTTTTTCCTTTTTCAGTAAATTTAGTAGTTTCTTCCTTTTAATTTGGTTATGTATTCCATTAATATTTAGAGTCATATAGTTCAGCGTAGCCATTTTATATTTTGTTTATCTTCTCTTTCCGTTTTTCCATCATTACCTTTCCTCCTTTTCCATTTCTGTTTTCTTATTTTCAACTCTTTACCAGACAACATTCCTACAACATCCAACATTTTCCTTATTCTCCTATTTCTATCTTCTTTATCCCCAATCTCCCCTTCCCCTCCTGAGTTGCCCTTTATCCCTTGTCGGACAACCACATCTCCCCTCTCCATTTGGATTTGCGAATCCACTCGCAAGCGTCAACTGATTTTGCAGTGACCGCTCTTTTCCCCCCACCCAGCCCCCCCCAGAAAAGATTTCGTTTTTTATATGTCACAAAGGTCACTCTTTTAGTTCCCTCCTTATTCTCTCTATTCCATTACCTTCCCTTATTAATTCTTGTCTATACTTTCTATGTTTTCCTCTAATTACAGATACTTTCACATATGCCCGTTGTCTCTATTCACTCTTATACCTCTTTACCCGCATACATATCAATCGTGGTCATTTTTACCCTCCTTACCCGTCTTCATCCCTCAGTCTATTTTTGTCTTTACCCACATACATATCAATCGTGATAATTTTTGCTCTCATTACCCGTCTTCATCCCTCAGTCTATTTTTGTAATTGTTCTGCAAATTTTCGTGCTTCTTCTGGATCCGAGAATAGTCTGTTTTGTTGTCCTGGAATAAATATTTTCAATACCGCAGGATGCTTCAGTGTAAATTTATATCCTTTCTTCCATAAAATCGCTTTTGCTGCATTGAACTCTTTTCTCTTCTTTAGGAGTTCAAAGCTTATATCTGGATAAATGAAGATTTTTTGCCCTTTATACTCCAGTGGTTTGTTGCCCTCTCTTACTTTTTCCATTGTCTTCTCCAGCACCTTTTCTCTTGTAGTATATCTTAGGAATTTTACTACAATAGATCTTGGTTTTTGTTGTGGTTGTGGTTTAGGGGCCAATGCTCTATGTGCCCTTTCTATTTCCATTTCTTGCTGTAGTTCTGGACATCCTAGGGCCTTAGGGATCCATTCTTTTATAAACTCCCTCATATTCTTGCCTTCTACATCTTCCTTAAGGCCCACTATCTTTATGTTATTTCTTCTGTTATAATTTTCCATTATATCTATTTTTTGGGCTAGTAATTCTTGTGTCTCTTTAGTTTTTTTATTAGATTCCTCCAATTTCTTTTTTAAGTCTTCTACCTCCATTTCTGCTGCTATTGCCCGTTCTTCCATCTTGTCCATTTTTTTCCCCATTTCTGTTAAGGTCATATCCATTTTATTTATTTTCTTTTCTGTGTTGTTTATTCTTCTTCTTAAATCATTGAATTCCTGTGTTTGCCATTCTTTAAATGACTCCATGTATCCTCTAACAAGAGCAAGTACCTCCTTTACCTTGCCTATCTTTTCTTCTTCTATTTCCCTGTACTCTTCCTCTTCCTCTTCTTCTTCCTCTAGGTTGACCATCTGTTGTTTCTTTGCTGCCCTTTCCTCCTCTTCTTTCTTGTTTCCATTGTCTTCTGTGGTGTCTTCTTGCTGCAGGTGTTCTGCAGCTGTCGTTGCCGGCTGTGGAGATCGACTCCCCAGCTGGTCCCCCCTCCCGTCGGTGTGTTTTTTTGTATGCGCATCGCGCATGCGCGAGGAGTCGCGCATGCGCGGTTGCGCACTTTTACTCGGCTCTGTGAGCCATTGTTGTAGTTCTCTTTCTACCGACCTGAGGTAGTGGGGTCTTCTCTCCACAGCGGGCCTCTTCGGACAGGTAAGGCCTTCACCTTTTTCCTCCGTTGTCTTCTCTTCCTCTCTTCTTTCCGTTGATTTTGATTTTTCTCCTTTTGTCTCCATCTTCTTTCCACCTTTATATTCACTTTTCTTTAACTTGTATTTCTGTGCCTTTGTATTTTCTCTCGTTTTTCCCGACTTTTCTGGAGAGGGCTGGAGTTCACCGTCCGGCCACTACTCCATCACGTGACTCCTCCCCGAATTGTACAATTCTTAATGAGGCTTGAATTTTGTTTGTGGTTTATGCTCCATTTGTTGAAGATATAGATTTCGTTGTAGATGTGTTTTTATTATTTGGATATCTGAATTTTAACGTAATGATTGGGGATATTTAAATGTGGTATTGGAGCTTTTATTGGATAACTATTCAAGAGTAAAAGGGAAAAATGGTGGAAGAGTACTAAAATTGAATTGTACAATGCTTAATGAGGTTTGAATTTTGTTTTATGGTGGTTTATGTGACTAATATGATGATAGATGTGAAGTTAGTTGATATTTGGTGAAGGTTTATCTCTATAGAGAAATTTTTTTTTCATGCTACAATTTTTTTTAAAGAATTGATTATTGTTTAAGAATTTTTGATAGATAATGTTACTAACTTTACTAATTTTTTATATTAAGTTTGAGTTAAATATATGTTTCATCTTAACTCCATTTGTTAAATATATGCATTTAAGTTTGATTTAAATATGTTTTTTAAGTCTGATATCTTAGTATTAATTACTTTTCTTTTTGTTAGTATTTTAATCGGTTATGTTTTTGTTTTTTTTTGTAAGTGGGTTTTTTTTCACATATATTATTAACTTTATTAATTCTTCACTCTTTATTTTGGGGGAAAGGGGGGTTGGACTAATTTGAGTTGGGTTATTAATGTGTAATAATTATTGGGGAGGGTATAGTTTATTTAGATTACTGATATTGTATTGTAATTTTATTATTTTATTCTTAATTTTTTTTAATGTAATCCTATATGTTATTCATGTTATAAAATCTTAAATAAAGTTTAAAAAAAAAGAGGTATTGGTGATGCAGCCAGTCAGCACACTTTTCACTACAAATCTGTCAAATTTTGTCAGCGTTTCCAATGTTATGCCTAACCTCTGCAAACTCCTGCGGAAGTAGAGGTGCTGTCGTGCTTGCTTCACGATGCCATTAGATTAGATATAGAGTAACTGGGAGACTGGAATGAGTCTGTTCAGGAGGCATATTGGAACTCTGCAGCTTATAGTTAGGAATGACAACCAGTTCATGCCTGAAGATGAAAATAAAGGTTAATGAAGGAAAGACTCAGAGATAGGCTGAAGGGAATGATAGAAGTTGCCAGAAAAAAAATTCAGTAAGAAAATTGTATTTCAGGGCAAGAGCAGGAAAATTATCAATATGTTCGACAAGGAGGCATGGAAAAGGACCCTGGTGGAACTGGAACTAATGACTTCCTGTAATCAGAAGAAGTGAGTGTTGAATTTGGCCAGGGGAAGGAGAGTGGTGATGGACAAAGATGGGGGACTTTATAGTCTGGTTCAGTAAACCCACGGCCAATTTTGTACCCCATACATCAACCAGTCTGCATAAAAGTACAGTAGAGCCTCACAGCCCCAGCAACACAGGCTCATCCCAAAAATGTGTGTTTGTATGTTAAATGGCCTCTCCAAATAATCCGAGGAGTGGTGGAACAGTGGGGAGTTGATGGGGAATTTGGGTGAAAATGTGTGCTTGATAGTTACCAGGAACTTGTTGATCCGAGGGGTATAGTTCTAGCCCGAATCTTTTGGTGACTTTTCTTTCTTGCTGTCCAAAGGTTCATGATTCAGTGATATACACAGTGATTGAAGGTGATTACGAAAGGGAATGGTGTCTGCATTTGGCAAGGTTTCATTCCATAGGCTGATCCGCTGGATTAAGGAACAAGGGATTTATCCGACATGTCCTCCTTCTGAAAAAAAAGTGGCATCCACTCTACTGAACTCACCTGTGTATACTCCATTACCCGCACATCTGCCCTGGCCCCCTCTGCCACCAAGTGCAACAAGGACAGGATTCTCCTTGTCTTCATCCACTGCAACACCAGCCCTCGCATCCAACATACCATCCTCTGCCAATTCTGCCATATGATCCCGCCAACAGACACTTCTTCTCTTCTCCGTCTTCTTCAAGGATCGCACCCTCCGTGACTCCCTCATCCATTCCTCCCTTCTCACCCAACTCCCCAATTGGTACCTATTCTTGTAACTGCAGGAGATGCTACACTAGCACCCACACCTCCTCCCTCACCAGCACTCAGGCCCCAAACAACCCTTCCAATTGAAGCACTTATGCATCTGCCAGGGTTCATTTACACCTTATGATGCTCCTGTTGTGGCCTTCTCTACATCAGAGAGACTGGACTAAGACTGGGAGATCGCTTTGTTGAGCACCTTTGTTGTCCTTTGCAATATTGGGGATCTTCCAGCAACCAACAATTTCAATTCCCCACCCTATTCCCAAGACGACATGTCTGTCTGTGGACTCATGCTGAGACCATCTGTCTGGGCACCTCCAACCAGATGGCATTAACATTGACATCTCCAATGTCCTTCAGCATCCCCCCATCTCTCCCTTATCCCTGTTTCCTTTCCTCCCATTGTTGTCCTCTTTCTCTTCCCTCCAGCACTGCATTCACAGAGCGACTCCTCTTCCTTGATCAATTCTCACCTTTCCTCTCCTGTCCTATCCACGACAAATTATGGTTGGCCTGTGCTTCTCCCCCAGCCACTTATTCAGGCACTTGAAGAAGGGTTCGGGTCCGAAACATTGGTATATAGCTTTACCTCCTGTGGACACTGCATGACCTGCTGAGTTCCTCCAGCAGTTTTGTATTTTTACTACAGTGACTGCAGACTTTTGTGTTTCACTTCATGGGGATATAGAGTTTGGCCACCGAATATGAGGGGAGAGATGGGGAGATGCTGCTCTGACTGGAGGTCTGAGATCAGCAGTGTTCCACAGGGTCCTCTGTTGTTTGTGATATTTGTGTGTGTTTGTGCATATACATATAAATATACACATCTATCTAATCTATAAGTATATACTCTCTCACAAACACAAACACACATATATATATATATATGTATATATATAAAACACACACAAGATGCAACCATGGTACCATGGTGGTGTGCTTTGGATCTTAGGCAGTCCCTTTACTTTGCTCTTGCCAGCACTCTGATACAGGTTAATCTTGTTCTCATCTGTCCACAAGACATTTTTCCATAATTCTGCAGGCTCTTTTAAATAGTTCTTGGCAAACTGTAATCTGGCCATCCTTTCTGAGGCTGACTAGTGGTTTGCATCTTGCAGCGTTGCCTCTATTTCTGTGCATGAAGTTTCCTGCGGACAGTTGCATCTGCCCCTGAAGAGCATTTCTGATCTGTCAGACAGGAGTTTGGGGATTTTTCTTCATCATGATGAGAATTTTTCTGTGATCGGCAGTGGACGTCTTCCTTGGAATACCAGTACCTTTGCAATTACTGATCTCACCAGTACGCTCTTTCTTCTTAATGATGTTGATTCTGGTTTGGGCAATGTTTCTTACTGTTTTATTCTTGTTTTTCAGCTTCATAACAGCTTCTGACTTTCATTGGCACAAACTCTGGTCCTCATGTTGAAAAATGGAATCTACAGACTTCAAAGGTGATAAAAAGCTTAGACGCAAGCTTAGCTCTTATACCTGCATCAATGAAGCAATGAAACATACCCGAGTTATCACAAACACCTGTGAAGCCAAATGTCCAAAATATTATGGTGCCCTGAAATGGGGGGGGGGGGAACAATGTAGATAAAATGCTGCAATTTCTACATGGTCCAACCAAAATGTATATAAATAACTTGGAATGTGCACTTTAATCACATGTGAATTATTTGATGACAAATTTAAAACTGTGGAGCACAATGGCAAATAAAGGAAAAAAGTGTCTTTGTCCCAAACATTATGAAGGGCCCTGTATGTATGTGTACAGTAGCTGTGTGTATAGGTACTGTATGTGTGTATCTATATGTGTGTATGTATCGAGTCCACGCTGCTGAAGATCCAGCTGCGCTGGGTGGGTCACGTCTCCAGAATGGAGGACCATCGCCTTCCCAAGATCATGTTATATGGCGAGCTCTCCACTGGCCACCGTGACAGAGGTGCACCAAAGAAAAGGTACAAGGACTGCCTAAAGAAATCTCTTGGTGCCTGCCACATTGACCACCGCCAGTGGGCTGATATCGCCTCAAACCGTGCATCTTGGCGCCTCACAGTTTGGCGGGCAGCAACCTCCTTTGAAGAAGACCGCAGAGCCCACCTCACTGACAAAAGGCAAAGGAGGAAAAACCCAACACCCAACCCCAACCAACCAATTTTCCCCTGCAACCGCTGCAACCGTGTCTGCCTGTCTCGCATCGGACTTGTCAGCCACAAACGAGCCTGCAGCTGACGTGGACATTTACCCCCTCCATAAATCTTCGTCCGCGAAGCCAAGCCAAAGATAAAAAAAATGTATAATATATGCACACACACATATACTTAACATACTCACGTGATCTGGATGGAAATGTAGACAGGCTGATCAGAAAATTTGCAGAGAACACAGAAATTAGTGGAGCTGTGGATAATGAGGAAAGTTGGCAAAGGATTCAGTAGAACATGGACCAGTTTTAACAAGCAGTGTTGGTGTTAAGGAAGGCAAATGCAATGCCAGCATTCAATCCGATTGGGATAGAATCAAAAAGCAGGGATGTGATGTTGAAATTTTATAAAGCATTGGTCAGACCACACTTGGAGTATTGTGAGCAGTTTTAAACTCATCTAAGGATGTGTTGGCATTGGCGAGGTTCCAGAGGAGGTTTACGAGAATGATCCCTGGAAATGAAAGGGATGTTTGATGGCTCTGGGACTGCACTCGCTAGAGTTGAGAAGGAAGAGGAGACCTCAATGAAACTTATCAGATATTGAAAGGCCTGGATAGAGTGGACACGGAGAGGATGTTTCCTTTGGTGGGGGATGTCTAGGACCAGAGAGCACAACCACTTTAGAGACAGGAGGAATTTGTTTGCCCTGAGGGAGGCGAATCTGTGGAATTTGTTTCCACGGACAGCTATGGAGGTCAAGTCATTGTATATCTATAGGTATATTTAAGACAGAGGCAGATAGGTTGTTGATTTGGAAGATCAGGGAGAAAGCAGGAGAATGAAAAGGATAGTAAATCAGCCATAAAGGCAGACCTGATGGGGCAAACAGATTAGTTCCTCTCCTATGCCCATGGTCTTATTTTAACCTGTCAGTTACCATCATCCATTCTCTCTCTCGCTTCTCCCACCTCTCTGCAACCTACTACACATTTGTTTTGCAAATTTTCCCAGTTCTGATCTGCTGAGAATTTCCAGCATTGTCTGGGTTTGTTTAAGACTTACAGTATCTGAAGATTTTGCTTCCCTTTGCCGGGAAGGTTAAGTGTAACCGTACTGATATTTTTCTGTCTTCTTCCTCACCCTATCCGTCATCTTTATTCTCCCCACTACTCAGAGAATCTACTGCCTTGCCAGCCCGAGCTGAGGGAGTAACTGTGTACGCAAGAAATGGAGAAGATTATGAATGAAAATAATTTAATTTCTATCACAAGGTTTTCCATAAATTGATGAATACCAGAATAGAAAGGTGAAATTCTTGTTAAACATCACTAAAAATTTGAACAAGAAAGTAGCTCTCTGTAAGTACTACCAGTCAAAATGTTGTCAAGGGAACCAGAGACATTCCCATCAGTTTTACAATACCCTGCATCTGGGAATCACATTTTATATACCTGCTTGATATAAAGGGTTGAATCTTTTGTGCTGGTCTGTGAGTCACACCCCTTTGGTGCCTAGCTACAGGTATGAAGGATGGCCCCTGATCCATGGGAAGACGGGAGCAGAGCGATGGGAGGGGATGCAGGGAACTGTGCAATATTGCAGGGGACATTAGTTGTGTAGTGACCACCTGTGGTCTCGTTCCATCTGATACACAGTCTAATACCTGGGGTGGGGAGGATCCTAGCTGTGCCAACCTGCCTTGCTGACACCCTGCTCACCAAGACCTAGTGACCATTCCACGATACCAGATAATGGGCAGGGAGGAAGTCTGAAGCCATCAGCCACAACTGAGTTCTGTTTGTGGCCCGCCAGCTGAATCTGCTTAGGAATGCCCAACTCTCCAGGTATCGGACTGAATACTGCCTAAAGCTTGTCAAGGTGGACTAAGAAAGAGTGAGACAATTTTTCATTGGGAATTTAGGAAATTAACCAACACCCAGGACAAAAGAGCACTGGTGACGTGAGAATATCATCTGGTTCAGCCTTCAGAGCTGACTAGACCACTAGTCTGAGTAGCAGCGTCGGACAGATATAGGACTTGTATTGTAAAGTGCCCTTTCAGACCCTGGCAACCTGCTGGCAGCAATGGAGTGGTGGGGTGGGGGGGGTTGGGGGGGAGGGAGAGAGGGGGAAGAGTGGCGGCTAGTACAGACGTGACAGTCTCGAGTGAAATTAATACAAGCTGCTTTCCACCTTTACAATATTGTTCAGGACACTGGGGGAAATTCCACTCATTTCTAAAGCACCAACACAGTACATTTTACATGCAGCTGAGGGCAAACTGTGCCAGGACAAGATGGCTCCCCCAACTGTGCTGCTCCCCGATCTGTAATTGGGCCTTGATTTCAAAGCTCTGCAGCAGGACCTCAGACCTCGGGGGATGAGTGAGCTGTTGGGTCTCTATCTCCTCTTGCAGGCCCCAGCTCGATTCCACCCGATTCCCAGCGCCAGGTACATCCTTCTGGTGGCCACCACCACCAGGTTGCGCCTGCTGGTCACTCTCTTATTAAACATCACTAAAAATTTGAACAAGAAACTAGCTCTCTGTAAGTACTACCAGTCAAAATGTTGACAAGGGAACCAGAGACATTCCCATCAGTTTTACAATACCCTGCATCTGGGAATCACATTTTATATACCTGCTTGATATAAAGGGTTGAATCTTTTGTGCTGGTCTGTGAGTCACACCCCTTTGGTGCCTAGCTACAGGTAGGCACTCTCCCTGCACTTCTGCCAACTGTTACATTCCTCTGCCATCAGCATCCTGCTGCGCTTTCCAGGATTTGGAAACTGATTAACTGGGATCTGTGTGGGAGATTGCAAACACAGTGCTGTGACTACAATAATGTTAACTGAAGCAAGAATCCATATTATCCAGTCTGAGTGAAGTATAGATGTCAGCAGTTTGGGGATGTTCCTTTACACCTGGATACTGCTAAATAACATGGAAGGAATTGATGGAAGTTGCTTAAAGTGACATCACCTTTGCCGTCCTGGTGACACACAGTCCACACTCACCATGGCCATGTGCGGCACTGGTCACATGCAGGGTGGAACTATCCCTTCAAAGTCAACGCAAAACACTGGGGCCCCAACTACAGGGAGTTAACGGAAGTAGTGAACAGGCTACTGTTAGATGGAAAATGGAGCACAACGATCTCCCTCCAGTAGAGAACGATTAGTGACCTGGAAACCCATCGAGAGAAGGCAACTGGGGATAGCATCTTCCAAGGAAAGTAAGTGCCCATGCTTCTGTGAAAGATTGCCCTGCAACCGTACACACCTATTTGAAAGAATAGTTTCACGTCTCATTTCAGCGACAGCACTTTCCACAGTGTTAACCCCCTAGTATTGCTTTGAAACACGAGAGTAGATTTTTTAAAATCCTCAGATCTCTGGAGTGGGGTTTGAACCCAAATAATTCTCTCTCAGACACAAGTGGTGAAATCCAACCTAAAGCTGCTCAAATGGCTGGATAGATATCGTCAGACCAGCAGAGGGCAATGATACAAAATCACGTTGAAGTCATCGGATGCCAACAACAGATCAGCCTGTTTAACAATACTGACCATCTAAGGCCATCCACATACATACAAGCAACGCTATGGTGCAAGGAAGTTGTAGAACGGTGAGGTGGATCTGTACATGGGCTACGCAAAGGCTGATCAAAGGCCTCCATCAGTTGGCTCCTTGTTCAGGAATTTAATGTCAAAAATCAGAGAGTTGATGGTTGACTTCTGATTTCATTGTCAAACAATACTTTGCGTAGCCAGTCAGCTGCAATTCATATAAAAGTTATAAAAATTATGGCCATACACATGACCGTAACCCCAGATATTTGATCTTCTGCAAAACAATTGACATGAACCTCAGATGTCCCGTTGCATGGAGTAGTCCTATTGAAACTCTTCCAGTATGACAGGCACCATTGGCCAATCACAATTTGCCCAGACGCCCGTCACACAGTAGGTTGGTTTGTCCTTGGTAATCCGCAAGGCAGTGTTGTTCCAAATGAACCCAGGTGACGGCAAACTGTGGGGAAGCAAAAGAGAACGAAGGTGTTCTCCGAGGTTCTGGAGAGAGCAGTCATTCAAGCTTCCCAGTCACTGCCCCTCGCCCCAGTTGAATCCCCCAGGTCGGTCCTCAGGCAGTGGGTTATAGTTGGGGTCCTCCTCAGGAATGTCAAAAATAGCCTTCCTACCAACGAGAAACAGAGCCGGGGGTAAGTGATGAACACGGACAACATCAGAAAGATTAAAAACAGGAGAAACTTATCAGGTCACAATTAGCATCATGGTTAGTGTAACACTGTTACCGCACCAGTGACCCAGGTTCAAATCTGGCATTGTCTGTGACCTCCCACCCTTCAAATCATTCGGGGGTTGTAGGTTCATTGGGGTATTTTGGCGGCTTGGGCCTGTTACTGCGCTGCATGTCCAAATTTTAAACAATTAAAATTAAATTAACAGTCACACAGCACCCACAGGAAGTAAAGGGTAACCAATGTTTTGGACCCGGTTCCTTGGTCAGGAATCTGGAAAAACAAGTAGATGATTGAAATACAAAAGGTGGGGGGGGGTGGGGGGAGGAAACAGGTGGGAGGGTAGAAGAGATAAAAGCTGAGAAATGATGGGGAAAGAGGGTAGATCTCTGATGGGAGAGTGAAGGGAAGGGGCTAGAGATGGGAGTAAGGAAAGCGAGAGACCAGGACAGGAGGTCAATAGAAACTGGAGAAGTTGATATTGATGCCGTCTGGTTGGAGACTGTCAAGATGGAATACAAGTTGTTCCTCCATTTTCTGAGAATCCTTGATTTGGCAGCACATGAAGGCATGGACAGACATGTCGACGTGGGAATAATGGGTGAAATTAAAGAGGTTGGCCACCGGGAGGTCAGCAGGCAGAGTGAAGGTGCCCAACAAAACGATCTGGATTCAGTCTCCCCGATGTCGGAAAGACGGCATTGGGAGCACCAAATGCAATAAATGACCCCTGCAGATTCACGAGTGAAGTGTTGGGTCTAATTATTTTTCTCCTGATGAAGGGCTCAGGCCCGAAATGTTGGTTACCTTATACTTGTTGTAGATGCTGCGTGGCCTGCTGGGTTTCTCCAGTCTATTGTGTATTGCACCAGACCCCAACATCTGTAGGATGTTCTTGTTCGCACACGCAGCCAGAGGTTGCAGTCTACATTGGCACCAATGGCAAGGCCCAGCAAAGGGGAGTTGGCGAGTGAGCTGAGAGGCTCAGCTTGTAATCTCAAGATGGCTTGGCAAGAAATAGCAAGATAGCAAGGATAAATGTGTGGCCAAAGAGCTGGTGCAGGAGGGCAGGCTTCAGGTACATGAATCATTGGGGTCTCTTCCAGGGCAGGTGGGACCTGTACTACAGGGAGGAGGACTAATATTCTGGCACTACTTAGATTGGGGTTAAACTGTCTGGCACCGGTGGGGCACACAGCAATAGAGAGGCAGATGGGAAAATGGAGTCTTATATAGATGTTAAAGTGAGTTCAGTGGAGGAGAGACAGAGGCAAATCAGAGGGTGTGGAGGTCTGAAACACTCAATATTACATTTAAAATTTAGACATACAGCCCAATAACAGGGCCTCTGGCCTAAAGGCCCACATTCATCCAAATACATCCAATTAACCTATAGCTCCAGACGCTTTGAAGGATGGGAGGAAACAGAGCACACAGAGGAAACCCACGCAGACATGGGGAGAATGTACAAACACCTTACAGACAGCGCTGGATTCGAAACTGGGTCACTAGCTCTGTAATAATGTTGAGCTAACCACTACATCAATGGTTTATGGAAAGGAGGAGGTTGGAGGGATACAGACCAAGACCAGACAAATATAATTAGCCCAGAATACCATAATGGTTGGTATTGACAAGATGGGCTGAAGGGCATTATGTGCTGTAAAAACACAATGCAGGAAAAACTCAGCAGGTTAAATTGTGTACTTTATGTACAAAGATACATGACCAATGTTTCAGGCTTGAGCCCTTCATCAAGGTATGAGCAAAATGTTTTGCACCAGACCCCAACATGCTGGGGGGAGGGGAGGAGCACAGTCCCACAGGCAGGAGACCATAGGTGGATAAGGGAGGGAGGGCACATTAGCAAAAAGGGGAGGTGAAGGGAGATGGGTCTGTGAATGGAGAGGGAAGGGGGTGAAGAGCAGGAGGAAAGGCAGAGGGATGGGGAAGAGAGGGAGAAAGGAGTGGGCTAGCAGAAACTGGAGAAATTGACATTAATGCCATCTGGTTAGAGTGCCCAGATGGAAAATCAGGTGCTGCTCCTCCAATTTATGGGTGGTCTTGGTTTGACAGTACGAGGCCAAGGACCGGAGTAGGGTGCAGAATTTAAATGGCTACAGCAAGATCCCTGTCGTTGATCCAGACAGAATGAAGTTGTTCAATAAGGCAATCTCTCAGTCTGTGTCCAGTTTCTCTGATGCAGCGAAGGCCACAAAGGGAGCACCAGATGCAGTAGATGACTCCCGCACATCACAAGTGTTGCTTCACTTGGAAGGACTGTTTGGGGCCTCGAATGGCAGTGAGGGAGGAGGCGTGGGCACCCGTGTGGCACTTCCTGCGGTCACGGAGGAAGGTGCCGGGGGGGTGGTAATTGGTGGGGAGGGGTGAATGGACAAGGGAGTCAGATGGACCCTTTGCTCATACCCTGATAAAGGGCTCAAGCCCAAAAAGTTGGTGACATACCTTTATCTTTGCTACATAAAGTACACTGTTTGACCTGATGAGTTTCTACAGCATTGTGTCTTTACTTCAATAATGGTGCCTGCAGACGTTCGTGTTTTTTATGTGCTGTATGATTCCAGCCATGAAAGGAGATGTATTTCATGGACAGAAAGCTGGGATCAAGCAAATATCCTGAGCAATTAAAAAAAATGAAGGAGGACTTCAGAGGGAAATCAGGAGGGCAAAAGGAGGATGTCAGGATGCTCTGGCAAACACAGTAAAGGAAATCCCAGCAGACTGTCGAAGTGCAAAAGGGCAACTCGGGAGAAAGTTGGTCCCTTAATGATCAGCGTGGTCATCTGTGAGTGGAGTCTGCAGGGATGGGTGCAGGCTTGAAAGAATACTTTTTTGCATTTACTTTGGGAAGGTCAAGTAAGGCAGATGTGCAATGATGTCTCAGACAACAAAATAGAAGTTGCTAACTGTCCTAAATCATATTAAGGTAGATTAATCCCAGGGGCTGTCCAGGTGTATCCTCATACATTGTTGGAAACTGGAGAAGAAATTGCTGGGGCCAAGCTATTGGTGTTATTGTTAGGCATCGGTGGGGCACTGGAAGACTGGAGGGGGTGGAGGAGGGTTAATTTTGCACCTTTCTTTAAGAATGGTTGGATTCTGAACTACCGGCCGTGAGCCTGACCACTGTGTTGGGAAACTGACTGAAGGATGATCCTGAGTGACTAATTCGGGGAAAGTTGGCAGGGCTTGGCATGTGGGAAATCACAAATCTGCCGTTATTGTTGAAGTGGTCACTGAGGAGATTGGCAAGGGCAGGGTAGTGGATGTAGTCTAAATGGAGACATACAGGAGACTGCAGATGGTGGAATCTGAAGCTAAACAGCCTGCTGGAGGAACCTGGGTGTTGAGCAGCATTTCTGGGAGAAAAAGAATGGTCAATGTTTCGAGACGAGACCCTTTATCAAGATCGGGGATGTGGAGAAGAGCAACGTTCAGAGGGCAGAGATTGGGAAATGGGGGTGAGGCAAAGAATTGTACAGCACAGACCAGGCCCTTTGGCCCAACTCATCCATGCCAAACCATTTGGCATCCAGGCTAATCCCATTTGCTGCATTTGGTCCATACCCCCCCTCCCCCAAGCCCTTTCTATCATGGTAAAACAAGATGGACAGGGGCAGAGGAGGAGCAGGTGCCAGGCAAAGGGAGAGAGAGGAGTCACATGGTGGAAGATGAGCCACTCAGCAGGGGAGTGGGGGGGATTGGAGACAAAGGCTGCCGATGCTGGGATCTGACCAATAAAGAAGGTGGGGTAAAGAGAGACCAGGTGGGACCAAGGGGGGGAGGGGAAAGAACCAAAGGGAAGAGTGGATGAGTTCAGCACACAAAATGCTGGAGAAACTCAGCAGGTCACGCAGTGTCCATAGGAAGTAATGGGCAGCTGATGTTTCAGGCCTGAGCCCTTCATAAGGAGTGTTGAAAATCAGGCTGTTTGGGACCTTGGTGAGTAATGAGGGAGGAGGTGTAACAGGAAGGGTTACACGTCTGTATTTGGAGGGGAAGTACTAGGGGTCACAGAAAGTACCAGGGATCACTGGGAGGGATGAGTGGACAAGGGAGTCACGGAGGAACTGATCCCATTAGAGGGTGGAAAGGGTAGATGTGCCTGGTGGTGGGGTCGAATTCCAGTTGCGGAAGTGACGGAGGATGATGTGTTGGACGTGGAGGCTGGTGGGGTGAAAGATAAGGACAAGAAGAACCCGGTCTCTGTTCTCGGCAGGTCAAACAGTATCCTTAAAAAGCAAATGTAAAAATATATAACCAACGTTTCGGGCCTGAGCCCTTCATCAAGGTTTGGGAAAATGTCGGCAGGCGTCCAAACAAAAGAGTAGGGGTGGGGAGAAGATGTGGTCGCAAAGTCAGGAGGTGATAGGTGGAGAAGGGAAGGAGGGGACAGCAGAGATCAAAGGGAGGAGGGATGGCTGAGTGAAGGGAGGGAGGAGAACTGGAAAGGGGATGGGAAGGAGTAAGGGGAAAGAGCAGGTTAGCAGAAATTGGAAAAGTTCTTGTAATGCCATCTGGCTGGAGAGTGCCCAGATTGAAAATCAGGTGTTGATTCTCCAATCTGCAGGTGGTCTTGGTGGGACAGTTTATGAGGCCATGGGCAGACATGTGAATGTGGGAGTGTGACACAAAACTGAAATGGGTGGCTACTGGGAGGTCTCTGTTACTGTAACGGATGGAGTGAAGATGCCATCTACCAATTTTTGCCAAGTTTCCCTGATGTAGTGAAGGCCACAAAGGCAGCACTGGATGCAGTAAGTCAATCCTGTGGATACACAGGTGAAGTGATGCTTCACTTGAAAGGCCTGTTTGGAGCCTTGGACCGAGGCGAGGGAGGAGGTGGGGGGCATATGTTCCTCCTCCTGTGGCCACAGGGAAAGGAATAGGGGAGGCGATCGGTGGGGAGGGATGAATGCATGAGGGAGTCATGGAGGGAGCAGTCCCTAAGGAAGGCAGAGAGGAGAGGGGAAGATGTGTCTGGTAGTGGGATCCTGTTGTAAGGGCCGGAAATTCCGGAGGATGAATTGAATGCAGAGGCTGATGGGGTGGTAGGTGAGGATTGGGGGGTGGGGGGGGGGGGAGGGTTCTATGTTTGTTATGTCTGGGGACAGAGGGGGCCAGGGTAGATGAGCAAAAAATGGAGGAGATGCGGGTGAGGGCCGAGTTGATGGTGGTGGAGGGGAAGCCACGTTTGTGGAAGAAAGCGAACATTTTTGAAGATCTGGAGTGTAATCATTCCTCCCCACCAATCCCCCTCCAGCACCTTTCCCTGTGGCCACAGGAGGTGCAATACTTGCACGATATGAAGATTTTGTCCAAAATATTGGCCCATAGATAGGAGAATATTTTACCATTAATTATTTCTGAAGATCCAACTGGTTTTATTCAGTATCATTATTCTTAATTCAATATACATTGTTAGTGAATATTTTATATTTTCCTTCAACTCCTGCCCCTGAATGTGTTCTTGCATTAGATGCGAGAAGGCTTTTGATTGGGTGGAATGGGGTTACTTATTCACCACTTTGGAAAAATTTAATTTTGGGCAATGTTAAATTATTATATTTATGAACTACTGCCTCAATTCTTACTAATTCACAGCAATCAAAACCTTTTAATTTTCACCAGGGTTCTTGTTAAGGTTTAAGTCCTTTGCCTTTTGACCTGGTACTAGAACCTCTAGCAATTGTTCTTTGTGAAAGTGGAAATTTCATAGGGATTCATAGGAATGGCATTGAGAACAAAGTTTCCTTATATGCAGATTATATTTTGCTTTTTATATCCAATCCACACATTTATTTATCAAGCATATTAACTTTATTTTCTCATATTAGTCAGTTCTCTGGGTATAAATGGAATCTGCATAAAAGTGAACTATTACTTTTATATGGTTCTATATCAAGATATTCTAATTTACATTTTAAGATAGTGAAGGATCAATTTACCTATCTTCATATTACAATTACTAGGAGTTATAAACACGTTTTTAAGGAAATTTTTCAGTATTATTTAATCAAGTTAAATTATTGCTATCGAGATGGTCACCTTTATCCATTTCCATGATTGGAAGTATTAATTCTATTAAAATGAACTTTTAACCTAAATTTTTGTATCTCTTCAATCAATACCAATTTTCATTCCCAAATCATTTTCTGATTTACGTGATTCGTTTATATCTTCCTACATATGGCAAGGAAAACACCCTCGCTTAAATAAAGCTCATCTTCAAAAAAATAAAAGGAATGGTGGACTGGCATTTCCTAATTTTAGATTTTATTATTGGGTGGTCAATATATGGAATTTGCTTCTTTTGTTACATTTCGATAAATTAGTTGACTGCCCTTCATGGGTGGTAATGAAATGAATTTTACCAAAAACACCCCTATGTTGGCAATTCTAGGGTCTTTTTTAACCTCTTTCTTTATATAAACTGACTGATAACCCGATAATGAAACATAGTTGGAGAATATGGGCACAATTTAGAAAGTTGTTTTGGATTTCAGAGTTTTTCTCTTGCCAGCTCTATTACATCTAACCATTTTTTTCAACCTTCTTTCTTCAATACTGATTTTAAGGACTGGCATAGATTAGGTATTAAATGCTTTCTTTGAACAACTGGCGGAATTTACAAGTTAGACATTTTATTCATCTCAGATCCCTGGCTTTAAAGATTCAAATATTAACTTCTAAAGACCTGGGGCCCATTTATAGACTATTATCATTACCTATAGAATTTGGGTGTTTAGATGCTCTGATGCTATGCTCTCTAGTTCTGGTTTCATGTCACCTGATTCCCTTGTAAAACCTTGCTTAGTGGTCAGGGTTTCGATATATAAGGTTTTTTATGTTTGGGATTTTCTTTCTTTCTTTTGATTTTGATAATATAAATAACTTTTGTTCAACTGTGAATAATGTAAACACAAAATTATTAGAGATGGAGAAGGAAAGAGAATTGTAAACCTTTTTTATAAAAATAAATGTTATAATTTTCTTGAAAAGAATTTATAATTTCATTTTTTTTCCTTTTTTTCTCCTTTGGGTTGGGATTTTTTTGATGTTACGCTTTTATACCAAAGTGCTCTGGGTTTTTGAATTGTGCTCATATTTGGACATTTTTTCCTTTTTATTTTAATTATGTTGTACATTGAATAATTGTGTTGTTCAATTATTTAATATTTTTTTAAAAACACCTCGGTGCCTGCAGATTTTCGTGCTTTACCCCTCCCTGTCTCTGTTCTGTCTGGAGTGGGGGCGGTGGGGAAGGGAGGAACACTGGAGACAGAGGAAATGTGGCATATGTCCACAGCAGAGGGGAAGCTATGTTGTGTGTAAAAGGAGGTAATTTCAGACATGCTGGAATGAAGGCCTCATCCTGAGAGCAGATGCTATGAAGGTGGAGAAACTGAGTGAAAAATACAGGATACCAGGTGGGAGAAGTATAATCAAGGTACCTGTGGGAGTTGGGAGTTTATACTGTGTATATACAGTACATAATGTCAACTCATCATGGGAAGGATGTGGAGACTATGGAGAAGGTGCAGAGAAGATTTACCAGGATGTTGCCTGGATTGGAAAATAAGTCTTATGGGACTTTTCTCTTTGAAGAGAAGAAGGATAAGAGGAGACTTAATAGAGGTCTACAAGATTGAGTAGACAGGGTGGACAGTCACCACCTGTTTCCCAGGGCAGGATTAGCAAACACCAGAGGGCATGTGTACAAAGTGAAGGGAGGAAAGTTTAGGGGAGACATCAGGAGTAAGTTTTTTAATATACACAGAGGGTTGTGGGTGCCTGAAATGCTTTGCCGGGGTGGTGGTGGAGGCTGAAACATTGGGAGCATTTAAAAGACTCTTAGGCACAGGGACGGAAGAAAATTAAAATTAGAGGGTTACAGGCTAGGGAAGGTTTACTATTTTATTTTTAGGTTTTTTTAAGGAATATATGGGTCGGCACAACTGTGCTGCAGTGTTCTATGTCCTCTAGCTTATCTCCTAGAAAGGAAAGAAGTGCGAGAAATGGTCCCAGAGGATTTCAGAACAGGGTGGAGCTTACCAGCAAAGTTGATAAAAGTTGCCGAGTTCTGCATTGTGCAAGGAGCCACCCCATCCTCTACACCAGATTCTTCTCCCTACATCCCATCCCGATGATGAGCTCGGATGAAACCTTCACTGGTCCTCTCTCACTGCTGCGACTCAACCCACCAACTTCCTCCAGCAGACTGTGTTCATGGACTTTAGCAAAACCTTCGACAAGGTCCCTCCTGGTAGGCTGATCTGATTGAACATTGGCTTAGTGGGAGGAGTCAGAGGCTTGGTTTTTTAACTGGAGGCGTGTGAACAGGGGTGTGCTGCAGGGGAGAGTATTGGGTCCATAGTTTGCCATATATATTAATGATTCAGATAACTATGTAGTTCGTACATTTTCAAATGACACCAAAATAGATAGTATAGTGGATGGTGAAGAACTAATATCCAAGGTCCAGATCAACTGGGAAGTGGGCCAAGGAATGGGAGATAGAATTTAACATAAGTATGAGACAATACATGTTGACAAGTCAAACAAAAAGTTGTCAAATTTTGGACCCTGGAGAATGTTATGCACCAGAGAGATCCCGGGGTATAAGTACATAGTTGTCTGAACAAGGAAGAACAAAGTGGTGAAGGAGGTGTTTTGCTCACTTGCCTTTGGCAGTCACTGCACGGAGTCCAGGAGCTGAGACGCCATGTTACATGTGTACAAGATATCAGTGAGACCACATTTGGAGCATTGTGTGAAGTTCTGGTTGCACAATTACAGGAAGGGTGCCACTTAACTGGAAAGGGTACAGAAAAGATTCACAAGGGTGCGCCTTGGACTGGAGGGCTTGGGTATAAAAGAAAGCTGGATCAGCTGGGACCTTTGTCCCTGGAGTGAGTAGACTCAGGGGTGTATACAATGAGGGATGAAGATACGTGAAGTCTGTTTCGCAGGGTCGGGGAGTCTAAAACTACAGGGAAAGATTTAAGAGGGCCATATTTTCATGCAGGTTGGGTGTGTGGAATGAGCTGTCAGAGGAAGTGGTAGATGAGGGGACAATACAATGTGCAGAGACATTCAGACTGGTGTTTGGATAGGAAAGATTTAGAGGGAGATGATGAAACAAACACAAGCATTCGAACCATTTCAGCAGAAATCTTGCTTGGCTTGGACCAATTAGGCTGATTGGCTGGTTACCATACTGTGAACCCCCCCCCCACCCCCGACAATTCCAGGAATTGGAAGTGGGAGCAGGTAACCTGTCATCGAGTCTGTTCCATGGTTTAACACAATCAGGAATGATTTGTTACATCACCTCTATACTTTTATTAATGTGCCTTCAACTGTCACCCTCTTGCTGACTGAGATCTACCTTAGCGTCAGACTCCTTCTGCAGTCCAGGGGTGGATTTGGAAGGAGCAGGAAGAAGAACTGCAGAGAATACCAACGAGTAGAACAAGAAAACACATGGCAACTATAGAGCAGGAGGATGGAAGGAGTTCCCACAAGACTGGGACAGAGTGACTGACAAGGCACAAAGCTCAGTTTCTCACTGGGACAGTGACCGATTGGACAAGTGGATCAGTCTCTGGGACACAGTGATCCACTGGACACATGGATCAGTCTCTCTCTGGAACACAGAGATCAGCCTCTGGGGCAGAGTGACCAACTGGACACGTGGATCAATCTCTCTCTGGGACACAATGACCAACTGGACACATGGATCAATCCCCGGGACAGAGTGACCAACTGGACATGAGGATCAGTCTCTGTGATGAGTGACCAACTAGACACGTGGATCAGTCTCTGGGATGGAGTGTCCGATGAGACACAGCTCAGTCGCTCACTGGGACAGTGACTGACTGGATGTTTGGATCACTCTGGGACACAATGATGGGTCAGCCTCTCTGAGACAGAGTAATCTACTGTATGTGTCCCACAGCCCTACATTTCAGAAATGTTTATAATCCCCTGTTGATATTCCCACTCTCTCACTGCCCATCAAGTGGGCAACTTATCCCCATAACAACCCTGGCCTCACATCATCAAAAATCTTCCCTTTGTCCTATGCACATTCGCTGTGACTTAAAACTAACTTTTTCTCTCTTTTCCTTTTATGACGGGTCTCCTCATCAAATCGATTTGTGTCTCTCTTCCCACAGACGGTAACCCACTTTGACTGGGTGCATAAACGCAATGTCTTCAGTGAATTTTATCATCACATATATCAAGAGAGAAAGGCAGATTGGATTGAATGGTTCAGTAGCAATTGCCACCAAATGCCACAGCTGGGATGTGACTGTGCACTCAGAGGGATTCTGTGCAATTGCCCTGATACCTGTTTTGAAACTTTCAATAATTGATAAAACTTACAAAATACTTGGAGTCCTGAGCAGCCGTCTCCCTCCAGGTTGGTTTGGAAATACATCTTCCAGAAAATAATATATGTGGCCCACAGCAATTCCTGAAGTGAAACATAACCAGGCAAATTCAGCAGAGCAGAAGGCAGCAGTACCATGTTTCCAAACAACACTTTCTTAGCATTATCTTCATCTCTCAGGCCTCCTAGAACCACACACCACAGGAGCCATTGAGCCCATTACTGCTTACTAGCTCGTTGAAAGCACAATTGGTCTCAGTCATTGAGATACTCTTTTCCTAATAACCCTGCAGGTTTTGCCTGTTCAACTTTTATCCAATAACAAACACGTTTGAATGTTACTGATGAATGTGTTTTTAATCATTCTGACTGTACAATCCAAACTAGGATACCTTCACGGAAAAGGAGATCTTACTTTTGTTTTGGAAATACACATTGACCAAATCTGCTTCTTTTGCTATCCGATTCCCCTGAGATTGAAAGCAGTATTTTTACTGATCTGCACCATCAAGATCCTCACAGTAATTGGCTTCGTTCCAGCTTGTTTTGCCATCAGATCCGGGAGGCAATGCTGTCAGAGAGCTGGAAAGGAAATCTGAGATTCAGCAGTATGGGTGGGCGTGCTTGCAGTATGGGAGCCTTGAGGGATAGGGAATTGGCAGCTCACTACAAGGCTGTTCAATGATCCAAGACCATTAGATGTTGGATTATTACAAGGTCCTGGGAAGCAGCTTAGATCAGGAAAACAGTCCAAATGGTTAATAAAATCCAGGAGGTGCAGCTGCTTCCAGGATCAGGAGCTGTTGCAGTTTCCAGGGACAAGTGATTAGACGGACTATTGAGCTGGGAAGGCTGGGTGGAAATGTGGGGCATGGAGAGAGGTGCAGGGGCCAGAAGACAGGGAGAGTGGCCTAACCCATCCCACCAGGTTTTCATCATTTTTAATGCACAATGGTAGTGACTACAAACTAAGACTGATTTACAATAAGCAATAATCTATTGAAGACAGTGCTACACACAGAGCAATGCAAAACTAAGTTACATTAATGCAGGTGATTGTTGTGTCCTTGGGATGCACGAAAATACTTCACAACTAAAGAATGACTCTGGTTAAGTTGCTGTTGCAACGCAGGAAAATGCAGCAGTGAAACAGTTAATTTACAAAAACAAGGGTAAATATTGTACTTTTAAAGAGCTGGCTCCACTGCATGGACGCAGGCCCTTCAGCTGACCAAGTTGCCCATTTCAGCTGGTCCCAAGTCCCTCTAACCATTCCTATCCACATACCAGTCTTATTGGCTTTCAAATCGATGCAATAGAGCACTATGGTAAACATGGCAATTGTGCCTGTCTCACCACCCTCTGTACGAAGATGATGCTCCTCAGCATTGTTCTAGCAAGTTGACAGAATTGCATCACATTTCTGAATACCAACCCACACAAGTTGCAGGCAGTTCGAGACTTATGGTCACTTACAGGGTGCAGGCTGCTGGAGACTGGAACAGGTATCGGAACCGGGATTTGAGAGGGTGCTGAGGGCAAGAAGGGATCCCAAAGGACCTCGGGCGCTGAAGTCTCCCTGATCAGATCGAAGATTTGGATTGGGAGTCTGGGTTGCCAATGGTTTGAGTGGATGTCTGTGCATTTGCAGAGGCTGCCAGAGTGCTGAAGGCAAATCCACAGACACCCAGCGGCTCTGTAGGGACTCTTTTGCTTCTTTTTCTCATGGTGACTCTTTGATGGCCTTGCGGCAGACAAAGGGTGAAGCACATCATGTGCAGTGTATCACATTTTTAGTATATTATTACGTGACAATAAAAGGAACTTTTGAACATCCAAGTATTTTGGGGTTTGTGGTTACTATGGCTAGTTCAGTAAAGCTTTTATCAAAGGTGATGAGATGTTCATGTTAGACCTGGTCATTGTCTGGCACAACTGTGACTTACCATGTGTTGACCCTGCCACCATCTTGTCAAAGTTCTGCTTCACCAGCCAGAGCTGTGACTGAAAACAAACACTGCGGTGCTCTCCCCCAGTCTGACCTTGTGGACAAAGGAACATTCCTCACTTCAATTCAAAACACACTCAAGTCAAACGTCACTTCGAGGGCATGGATGGTCACTCTGGAATTCATTGTCATTTTTGGGCAAAGCCTGTCATGAGTTTTGGGAGTGAGTGCTCCTGGTGGGACTAAACTGACCAGTGTTAGGGTGGAGACGGGGTGCTGGTGAACACCAACTGACCAGTGGTAGTCACTGGGGTGCTGGTGAACCCCAACTGACCAGTGGTAGTGTGGTCATTGGGGTGCTGGTGAACCCCAACTGACCAGTGGTAGGGTAGTCACTGGGGTGCTGGTGAACCCCAACTGACCAGTGGTAGGGTAATCATTGGGGTGCTGGTGAATCCAAACTGACCAGTGGTAGGGTAATCATTGGGGTGCTGGTGAATCCAAACTGAGCACTGGTAGAAGACTCGATAAAGGACTTTAAATGAAATGCAGACCAGTCTTTCTCTTCCACCAATTGCCCCTTTTGTATATAACCTGTGACCGCAGGAAGTGCTGCAGTTGTCCCCACACCTCCTCACTCACCACCATTCAGGGCCCCAAACAGTCCTTCCAAATGAAGCAACACTTCATTTGTGAATCTTCAAGGGGTCATCTATTGCATCCATTGTGGCCTTCTCTACATCAGAGAGACTGGATGCGGACTGGGGTTTCATTGCTTTCACCTTTGTTCTGTCTGCAGCATTGGCGGGGTCTACATTGGCCAACCATTTCAATTTCGCACCCCACTCCTGCACCAACATGACTGTCCATGTCCTCATGCACTGCCAAGCTGAGGCCACCTGTAAATTGGAGGAGCAACACCTAATATTTCGATTGGGTAATCTCCAAACGAATGGCATTAATATCGACCTCTCTGGTGTCTGCGAGGGTCTCCCTCTCTTCCTCATCCCTCAGACTCCTTTCCTTCAGCTCTCCATCCCCTTCCTTCTCCATTTAGAGAGCTATTCCCTCCATCTAATCCTTCCCAGCTTTTTTCTCTTCTGCCCTCCCACCCATATTCACCTATGACCTCTTGCCTATGGGCCTGTGCCCCTTCCCCCCACCCCCCATTTAATTCAGGAACTTGCCCATTTTTTGCTCATACCTTGATAAAGGGCTCAAGCCCAAAACATTGGTTTTGCATCTTTATCTTTGCTACATAAAGAATTCTGCATGACTTGCTGAGTTTTAGCAAGGCACTTGACAAGGATTCACATGAGAGACTCAATTTAGGAAGTCATGAAGCATGGGATCCCTGGCTGTGTGGATACAGCATTGGCTTGCCTGTAGAAAGCAGAGCAGTAGTAGATGGAATGTACTCTGCCTGGAGGTCAGTGACTAGTGGAGTTCCACAGGGATCTGTTTTGGGACCCTTGCTCTTTGAGATTTTTTAAATAAACGACCTTGTCAAAGAAGTAGAGGGATGGGTCAATAGGTTTGTGGGTGATACTAAGGTTGAGGTGTTGCGAATAGTGTTGAAGGCTGATGTAGGTTACAACAGGATATAGACAGGTTGCAGAGTTGAATAGAAAGGTAGCAGATGGAGTTCAACGAGGTAAGTGGGAGGTGATGCATTTGGGAAGATTAAACCCGAAGGGTGAGTACAGGGTTGATGGTCAGATACTTAACAGTGTGGATTTCTCAAGGTTGCTGTGCAGATTGATAGAACAGTTAGGAAAGCCTATAGGATGCTGGGCTTCATTAGTTGAGGTCATGTGGCAACTCTACAAATCTCTGGCGAGACCACACTTGGAATATGGTGTTCAGTTCTGGTCACCTCATTATAGGAAGCTATGGAGAGGGTGCAGAGGAGATTTACCAGGATGTTGTCTGGATTGGGAAATAAGTCTTATGAGGCAAGGTTAGCAGAGCTGGGGCTTTTTCTTTGGAGGAAAGAAGGATGAGAGGTGACTATAGAGGTCCACAAGATTATGAGAAGCATAGGTAAGATAGACAGCCACAGGGAGTAGGAAACACCAGAGGACGGCTATACAAAGTGAAGTTTACGGGAGACAAGGTTTTTTTTAATACAGAGTAGTGTGTGCCTGGAATGTCTTGCCAGGTGTGGTGGTAGAGGCTGGAACAATAAGGGCATTTAAGAGAATCCTGGATAGGCACATGGATGAAAGAAAAATAGAATGTTATGAGGCAGGGAGGGTTTAGTTTTTTTGGTAGATATATATGGATCAGCACAATATCATGGGCTGAAGGGCCTGTACTGTGCTGTAATGTTCTATGAATAGATCAGAGTCTTTAGCCCAGAGCATGGGATTCAGTAACCAAAGGACATAGGTTTAAGGTGACGTGGCAGAGACTTACAAGAACCTGAGGTGTAACTTTTTTTTTCCCCCAGAGGATGCTGGGTGCATTTAATGTGCTGCTGGAGGTGGCCGAGGCAGATATTATTGCAATGTTTTTAAAAAAATGGACGAATACATGGATCGGATGGGTTTAGAGGAATATGGGCATGTGGGACTCGTGTGCATGGGACATTCTGGTTGGCGTGGGCAGATTAGGCCAAAGAGCCTGTTTTCATTCTCTGTGAGTTAGTGACTATGTCTGGAAGGGGCAACTGATGGAAATGTAAACAGCCCCATCATTAGGTGCAAAATGAAACCATAAAGGAGGGGTATCAGCCAAAACTGAAAAGTTAAAAGGAACAAATCGTAATTCCAATGAAGGAAAAATGGGGACAAATAAGTAGGAGACACTTGTTTAAGGACTGAGCTTAAGGTTAGGCTAGACATATCTAGCGAAGCAAACAAACAGAAATGGGAGAGGCATTTGTGATGGATTCGGTTATACTTTATATTGTATATAGATATGTTTTAAAGGAGATAAATTTTAGTTTTTTTGTGTAGGTCACAAACAAACACCAAAATAGATCTCATTTAAAATGCTGGAACTCTGCTCAAGCCAGACAGTCCAGGCTCCGAGTGTCTTTGCAAAAACTTGGAAAAATGCCTATAGAGACTTCATAAGTAGGTGTTAATTGGTCATGCTGTGGAGTAATAGATTATTGTTTTGGAAAGCAACAGATGAACAGACTCGGAAGATTGGGTCTGTCTGAAAGTAGTTTGCTGTTCTAAGAGGGTCATGTGGTTTACTCAGAGAGAGACAGAGAGAGAGACAGTTCAGCAGCAGCACCTGGTACTGGAACATGACAAGCTTGTTTGAAATCCCATTTTGAAGACTTGAAGACAGATTGTGAGTTCTTAGCTCAGCCAGTTCAAAGCCCTTGTGGTCCATACAAGAGGAGATGGCTGGCTGTATAATGTTTCACCTGAGATAAGGGAAATAGAAAATGAACTCTGTGGTGACCTGAAAGAAAGGTTATCATCTGGAAAACCCTGATGGGGCAAGTTTCTTCGGCAAGACACTGAAGTGGCTGATCAGAAGGAATCAGTTTGTGTCCAACAAGCAACAAATCTCTCTCTGAAAAATGACAAGAACTTTTTTTAACTTATACACACATTACATACAAATGCACTTAGAATTAAAAGGGAGTTAAGTTAGGTTAAGTTAAGTTAATAGTGTTATGAGCCCAGAGGACCCCAAAACCCTGCAGCAATAGATATTCACCAAGACAAATGGTTATTTAAACAAAAGTTGCTTTTAATCATCTTTAAACATGAAAACAGAATCAAACTTTATCTTAACTAACCTAATTTAACCCCCTTATAATTCTAAGCACATATGTATGTAATATGTGTGTAAGTTCAGAAAAGTTCTTTGATTCACAGTCCAATCTCACTTCTCATTCCTCCAAGTTCACTGGTTGCAGGCAATTCTTATACTGTGCACAGAATTTTACATTTATAAAATTCACCAGGGTTTGGTGGTAAATAATTACCACTCAGGAAGGATCTTGTTGGTTTTCAGAGAGATTTGTTCTACAAAGGACGCCCAGCCACTTCAGTGTCTTGCTGACGAAACTTTCCCCCTTCAGGGTTCTCCAGATGATAACCTCTTTCTTTCAGGTCACCACAGAGGTCCTTTTTGTTTCCCTTATTCCAAGTGAAACATTAGACAGCCAGTCCTCTCCTCTTGCATGAACCACAAGGGCTTTGACCAGGCTGAATCAAGCATTTACAACCCGTCTTCCACATGGGGTTTTTCACAAGCTTGCCAGCTTGTCCTGTTCCAGTCCCAGTTGCTGTTGCTGGCTGTAACAATGTAGAAGTGATCTCTGTCTTGTTCTCGCTCTCTCTCTCTCTGCTTGCAAAACCACACGACCCTCTTAAATCAGCTCCAGATAATCTTCAGCTCCAACAAGATCTTTCACCTGTTGCCTTTTTGTGAACAACAATCCATTAGTGAAGTCTCTTGGGCACTCTCCAAAGCTTTTGCAAAGACTGTTGGCCCCAACATGTCTAGCATGGGGGAGAGCTCTAGTATTTTAAATAAGATCTGTTTTAAAGTGCTTGTATGTGACCTACTCTAACAAACCTTTCCCAATTTATCTCCCAAAAACATATCTATCTACTCTGTCACAATAGTAATGTTTCACCTGAGATAAGTGTGAGATGATCCTGTTCACCTGAGATGATCCTGTTTTTATGTTAAAAGAAAATTAAAAGTAACTTTTGTTTAAGTAACTATTTGTCTTGAGGAATTTCTATTGCTGCTGGGTTTTGGGGTCCTCTGGACCCATTACACATTTTACATGCAGGCTCTATCAGATTCTGAAATTTTTCATGTTGCTCAACTAAAGTATATTCCAGTTAAAAGCAAGGACAGTAAGAGGAGTAGGGACAGCCAGCCATGGATAACTAAGGAAATAAAGGAAGGCATCAAACTAAAAGCTCATGCGTACAAAGTAGCCAAGAGCAGTGGGAAAGTAGAAGATTGGGAAAACTTTAAAAAGCAACAAAGAACCACAAAGCAAACAATAAAGAGAGGGAAGGTGGACTATGAGAAAAGGAAAGAACAAAATATAAAAACGGACAATGCAAATTTTTATAATTCTATAAAGCAGAAAAGGGTGGCTAAAATGAAGGTTGGTCCCTCAGAAGATGAGAAGGGGGAATTGATATTGGGTATTAAGAAAATGACTGAGGCCTCGAATGGCTATTTTGTGTCAGTATTCACATTGGAGACACGTCGAACATGCCAAAGATAGATGTTATGGATGCAATGGGAGGTGAGGACCTGGATGTAATAGCTATCACTAAAGAGGTCGTACTCAGAAAATTTGAGGATCTAAAGATAGATAAGTTCCCTGCTCCTTTTTTTTTTGATAACGAAGAACATTTATTATACAACAATGCAAAGTTGGGTGCTTCCCCTTACCCTGGGAATACACCTAAGTTCCCTGCTCCTGATGGAATGCATCCCAAGGTACTGAATGAAATGGCAGAGGTTATAGTAGAGGCTTTGGTGATAATTTACCAAAATTCTCTGGATAGGTCCAGGTGGACTGGAAAATGACTAATGTTACGCCGCTATTCAAAAAAAGATGGAGGCAAAAGGCAGGGAACTATAATCTGTAGTTGGGAAAATGCTTCAAGCTATCATTAAAGAAGAAATAGCGAGACATCTGGAGTGAAATGGATCCATCAGACAGACGCAGCATGGATTCAGCAAAGGCAGGTCTTGATTGACAAATTCACTGGAGCTCTTTAAGGATATAACGAGTGCAGTAGATAGAGGGGAGCAGGTAGACATTTACTTGGATTTCCAAAAGACGTTCTATAAGGTGCCAAGTAAAAGACTTATACAGAAAGTAAGGATGCTTAGAGTTGGGGGTGATGTATTAGCTTGGCTAGAGGATTGGTTAACCAATAGAAAGCAAAGAATTGGGATACAAGGGGGTTTTTATGGTTGGCAATCAGTGGTGAGTGGGGTGTTGCAGGGGTCGGTGCTAGGCTTGCAGCTGTTCATGATATACATTAATGATCTGAAAGAGCGGACAGAATGCAGTGTATCTAAGTTTCCTGTTAACACTAAATCGAGTGGAAAAGCAAATTGTGCAAAGGATATGGAGAGTCTGCAGAGAGATATAGATAGGTTAAGTGAGTGGGCAAGGGTCTGGCAGATGGGAGTACAAAGTTGGCAAATGGGAGATTATCCACTTTGGAAGGAAACATGGAAGATCAGAATATTATTTAAATGGCAAGTGACTGCAGCGTGCTGCTGTGCTGAAGGACTTGGGAGTACTTGTGCATGAATCACAAATGAATGGTTTTTAGGCAGATGGAATGTTGGTCTTCATTGCTAGAGGCACTGAATTTAAGAATTGGGAGGTTATGCTGCAACTGTACAAGGTACTGGTGAGGCTGCATCTGAAGAACTTTATGTAGTTCTGGTCTCCTTATTTGTGGAAGGATTGGAGGAGGTTCACCAGGTTGATTCCAGAGATGAGGAGGTTAGCTTATGATGAGAGATCATCGTCTAGGACTGTACTCGCTGGAATTTAGAATGAAAGGGGATCTTATAGAAGCATATAAAATTATGAGAGGCACAGATAGTGGTAGGCAAGTTGTTTCCATTGGTAGGGGAGTCTAGAACTAGGGGACAGCAGATTCAGGGTAGTAGATTTAGGATGGAGATGAGGAGGGGCTGCTTTTCCCAGAGGGTGGTGAATCTGTGGAATTTGCTGCCCATTGAAACAGTGGAGGCAACCTCAGTACATATATTTAAGACAGAGTTAAATAGATTTTTACATAGTAGGGGAATTAAAGGATAGGGGAAAAGGCAGGTAAGGTGGAGATAAGCCTGCAATCAGATCAGCCATGATCTCACTGAATGGAGGAGCAAGCTTGACAGGTTAGATGGCCTACTCCTGGTCCTATTTCGTATGTTATGTTCTAGCACATTTAGTGGATGGTGAACAAGCTCTCTCCCTGTTTGCGCAACTCCCCACTTAACTGAATCTGCAGGGAAACACCAGCCCCAAGCTACAGCTCATGAGAGTCTGGGAAACCTGGATGGGTCACCATATGCACAAGGGCCCCCCTCACCTTCAACCCATGTCCTCTGGTTACCAATTCATCCGTTCCAGGCAAAAGGCTGATCTATTCCTCTCATGATTTTGTATTCCTTTATGAGTTCACCCCTCATTCTCCTGCACTGCAAGGAATAAAGCCCAATCCTGTACGGGTCAGGCTCCTGACACCTGGAAACATCCTTGTACCCTCTCCAGCTTGAGGACATCTTTCCTTTTGCATGGCGACCAAAACAGCAGCTGCACTGAGTTCAAGTACCTAGTAACATCTTCCAAAACATGATGTCAGGCCCAGATAACTCATCAGCTAGTAAAATTACACAGAACCCACATACCACATATTTAGATCGATAAAAGCACCTGGTCTAAATATTCCTTTCAATATTATTCCAATGGATAAATTTAAACTATTAGATAGACATGGGCAGACACAGAAATTCAAAGCTAAAATGTTAGCACGAGTGGTGTTGAACTGTTTCCTTACCTAGTAAATCCACTATGATTGAATTGCCAAGTAGCAATGAGAATCCCATGAGCACCCATGGCAGGAAAGGCGCCTGGAAATTAAGGAGTCCAAAAAAGTTCATCCTAACGTAAGGATTTCTTCTGCTCCAAATGTACACCAACATAATAGTGAAGGCCTGGCCCAGGAACACCAGACTGACAAACAAGGCAAAGACCTGGCACAAAATTAAGGAGAAGTAATTTTTCTCAGAGCATCAGAATCAAGCAGCAGGAAACAGTGGAACCAGATGGGGATGTGGGAAGAGAAGAAAGGGATAACAATTGGCATCACATTTGACCATGTCAAATCTTTGCTTTTTAAATCAGAATGCTGATGCAACTCTTGTATTATTAAGAGGCACGAGACTGGAGATGCTGGAATCTGGAGCAAAAACAAACTGATGGAGAAACCCACTCCTACACCCCATTTCTCATACATCTGCCCTCACCCAACCTCTCCTTCCCCCCCCCTCCCCCCACCCAGGTAGAACAAGGACAGAGAAAGACCCTCTGGTTCTCACTTTCCACCACTCCAGCTTTCACATTCGACATCTCCACCAACTTCAGCACAACCCCACTTGCCACACCCTCACCTCTCCACCCCCTATCCACTTTTCACAGAGATGTCACTCTCTGACTCCCTGGTCCGTTCTTCCCTTCTCATCCATCCCTCCACCCCTAAGGTCCTTCCCGCTGTAACTGCAGAAAGTGAAATATTGTCCCTACACTTCCTTCCTCACCTCCATCCAGGGCCACCAATACACCTTCCAGTTGAGGCAGAGCTTTATCTGCACATTACCTGCATCCAGGGTACCCGGTGTGGCCTCCTCCACGTCAGTGAGAATAGACATGGATTGGGTGACCACTTGGCCAATCACCCACACTCTGTTTGTGGGTCTCAACCTGAGCTTCCTGTCGCCAACCATTTCAATTCTCCCACCCATTCCTACGGTGGCACATCTGTTCTCAGTCTCATCAACTGCTAATGTAAACTTGGAAGAACAATGTTCCTCATGGACAGACTTAAACCCAAGGGCATGAACAGTTTTCTAATTTTTAGGTAACCTCCAACCCATCTGGTTCCACTGCTTCCATCTCTTTCCTGCACTCTAACATACAAAAGAACTGAAGAAGCTCAGCAGCTCACATTGTGTCCATAGAAAGCAGTAGATGACCCTTGCAGCTTCACAAGTGCTGCACTCGAAAGGACTGTTTGGGATCCAAATGATGGTGAGGGGGGAGGTGAGGGCACAAGTGTAGCATTTCCTGCAGTAACAGGGTGAGGCACTAATGGATTAATGGAATGGATGAGCGGACAAGAAGGAGTGGTCCCTGCAGAAAGAGGAGCGGGGACGACGTGTCTGATGCCAGGATCACCTCCTCCCTCCCCACCATTCTGGGTTCTGAATCTTCAGGCGTCATCTCCTGCATCCGATGGTCCGATAGAGACTGGACACAGACTGGGAGATTATTTTGTTGAGCACCTTTGCTCTGTCCACTGCAATAATGGGGAGGCCTCCCAAAGGCCAACTATTTTAATTCCACATCGACATGTCGGTCCATGGCCCTTAGGCACAGCCAGGCCATGGCCACCTGCTAATTGGAGCAACAGCACCCAATATTCTGTTTGGAAACTCTCCAACTGGATGACATTAACATCGACTTTTCCAGCGTTCGTTCGGCCCTTCCCCTGTCTCTCTTTTCCAATGCCTCTGACTCTTTTCCTCTCACTCCCCAACCCCTTCCCTCTTCTCCATCACCTCAGCTTTTTTTCTCTCCGGCTCCCCCCACCCACTGGTCTATTGGCCTGTGCTCTTCCCCTTGCCCCTTCTTCACTCCGCCTCCCACCTTTTTATTCAGGCTTTTTTTTGCTCATACCTTGATGAAGGGCTCAGTGCCAAACCGTTGGTTATATATCTTTCCTTCCTATGGACGTTGCGCAACCTACTGAGTTTCTCCAGCACTCTTCTGTATTAAACTAGTCACAGTGACTGCAGACTTTCCCGTTTAACTACTTCCCTCCTTTCTAACTTTTCTTCACCTCTCTCTTCCTAGTAGTCTCTCCCACAGTCTCTGCACCTCATACCTTCTGTTCAGTACCCTAATCATCTCTCCCCCCACCTCCAGCTTCTTTCCCCTTTATCATATGGAACGCTGTCCCTTCCCCCTAGTCCTGATGTAGTATCTCAACCAGAAACTGACCGACAGATGCTTGCCCACCCACTGAGTGGCTCCACGGTTCTTTTGCCGAAGATTCCAACATCTGCAACCCTGTGCTCTTCTGGTGGATGGGTCAGGCAGCACAAGGAGATGGCCATCATTGTGAGTCAGCAGCTGCACTGAGTGCAAGTGGAGATGACCAATGTAAAGAGGTGTGGGAGAGGGGGCTGGTAGGGCACAGGTGGAAAGGAGAGGGAGAGGGAAGACAGGCAAGGGGCTAGTTTAGAAACTGCAATCTCTAAACTCCTTAAGCCCATCATTCCAACCCCCTTCCCCCACTTAACCCATTGCTTCCCAGCCCTTCTCATCCTTCCCTCTCATCTCTTTACACTGGCGGACTTTCCCCTACACCTTTGGAGCTGATACAGAGTACTGGCATGGTGTGTTGTATTGTTAATAAATAATACAACAGTAAATTCAGAGCAAGATGTAATATTACAGATACTCTCCGACATGCATCTGAGTTCCATTCTGAATGAAGGGTTGTATCTCAAAATGTACGTGATCCCTTTGACCCCCGCTCTCCCAACAGCTGGCTATGTCCCCACACTGATCCAACTGCCCCGTGCTCTCCCAACAGCTGGTTGTCTCCCCCAATGCCACTGCCCCACGGTCTCCCAACAGCCTGCTATTAGACCCTACGCTGATCCCACTGCCCCACGCTCTCCCGACTGTCCACTATCTGTCCTCACACTGATCCCACTGCCCCACGCTCTCCCGACTGTCCACTATCTGTCCTCACACTGATCCCACTGCCCCACGCTCTCCCGACTGTCCACTATCTGTCCTCACACTGATCCCACTGCCCCACGCTCTCCCGACTGTCCACTATCTGTCCTCACACTGATCCCACTGCCCCACGCTCTCCCGACTGTCCACTATCTGTCCTCACACTGATCCCACTGCCCCGCGCTCTCCCATTAGACCACTATCAGTCCCCACACTGATCCCACTACTCCGCGCTCTCCCATTAGCCCACTATCAGTCCCCACACTGATCCCACTGCCCCGCACTCTCCCATTAGCCCATTATCGGTCCCCACACTGATCCCACTGCCCCGCGCTCCACCATTAGCCCTCTATCAGTAGTCCCCACACTGATCCCACTCCCCTGTGCTCTTCTGACAGTCTGCTGTATTTGTACAGCTTTCTTTATATCCTGAGAACTGGGAGAGATGCTGTGATCTACATAATTCCAGCATATCATCCGACAGCCACTATCAGATGCACGCAGCCGTTAGCACTGGTTGACGTATGACCAAGTGCAATTTTTATATTTACATAGATACATTTTAAAAAATTTATACAGTATTTTTTTTGGGCGTATAGGTCACATAGGTTGTAAGTCAGGGAATATCTGTATTGGCATATGGGCCATTAAACAAAGCCTGAAGGATACAGTCATCAAAAATCCACCAAAAAGGAATAAGAAGACAAAATCTGCAGCGCGACCTCTGAACGACCCTTCTTCCAGCATCCGACAATACCTGTATCTGCAGTTGCACCGTTAAGGCAAAGTGTGGAAAAATAAAGCATGCCAAGCAATACATTTTTGAGGGATGAGTGTGGCCTAAACCAATTCTTTTTTGGCTGTGGCAGTTGCAAACACAGACACCATGTTGAGTCAGTGCTTAAAGAAAAGAGTGCAAGTCTGTGGCACAAAGCAGCCTTTCTCAAATTTCTGTCTATCCCAACAACTGTTTAAAGGATACAGAAAGATCATATTAAACAAAAAGTTAAATCCCACCGTACCAAAAAACAGGAAACTTGTAACTAATCGCCAAACCTAGAAAGAAAAAAAACACAAGTTAGCATTATGGAAAATTATAAACAGATTTTATACAAGGCAAAGTTACAAATTTGTTACTTCAAGCTTGTAATGAACAGGGTAGATAATGGGTAATCAGCAGATGTGTACTTAGATTTCCAGAAAGCTTTCAATAAATTGTCACATTAAAAGCTTCACACAAATGTGCATGGGGTTGGGGAATAATCTATTAGCAGAGAGAGATTAGCTAACAGAATACAGAAAGTTGGGACATTGAATATTTTCAGTAGCAACCAGTAACTAGCGAGGTGCACATGGATTTCTGGTGGGAGCTAATTATCTTTGATCAACACTAATGTCCTGGATCAAGGGGATGAGAGGATTGCAGCCACATTTTCTGATGGCAGTTGGATTAGCAAGTTGTGAGGAAACTCTAAAAAGTCTGCAAAAGATCAAAGGTACGTTCCATAAACAGGCAAGAGATCAGCAAATGGGGTAAAAGACAGATTATTTTTGAAATAGAATGAGACTACAGATGTTGCGGTACCTGAATCTGGGCTTTCTAGCCCATCGTAGGGCAAGCGCGGTTGGCGTCACAGTTAACGCAATGCCTTTACAGCGCTAGTGATCAGGTTTCAAATTCCTTGCTGTCTTCAAGGAGTTTGTACATTCTTTGTGTGTCTGCCTGGGTTTTCCCGGGGGCTCCGGTTTCCTCCCACCATTTGAAATGTATCAGGGGTGTAGGTTAATCGGCTGTAAACTGGGCGCCACTGACTCATGGGCCGAAATGTTATTGTGATGTACGTCAATATTTGAAATGTAGATTCCACAAACAAATCATGTGGCTATAACAAGTATTTTGGATGGTGATTGGAACAGCTGGCTTTATAGTAAGGGGTGAGGAGTACACAAGTAGGGAAACTTGAAAACAACTCCACAAGAGTAGTGTGCTGTTTTGGTGCCCATAGTTAAGGAAGGATATACTTGCACTGGGGACACAGCAGAGAAAGGTGATTCTGGGATGAGAGTTGAGCAGGTTGTGCCTACACTCATTAGGAGGAGATGACAACGGCTTGCCTTGGATGACAGAGATGCAGCTGACAGAGCCACCGACTCATAAATTCAGTGACTCAGGTCTGATCCTGACTGCTGCCATTGTCTGCATATTTTCCCTGGGCACTCTGGCTTTCTCCCACATGCAGGGTGATGGGTTAATGAGCTCTGGAAACAGCTACCATTGCAGGTGGCTGCGGAGATGATGGGGAATGCGATTGGCACTGATTTTCTTTGTGACCCACCTCTGACTCAGGGAGTCGGAAGACTGCCTTTTATATTATAAGTGAATACAATATATGGTGGTGAATCTAGAACTAGAGGACATTATTATAGTATGAGGAGCTGCCCATCTCAGGAACAAACGAGGGAGATTACTTCTTCCAAAGTAAGTCTCTAATCAAGATAGTAGCACAGTCAGTCATTCCAATGATTCAAGACAGAATCCCAATTGACATTTAAGCTACAAGGCAGCATGAGATTGGTTCAGCCCTGATTGTATTGAACAGTAGAAAAGCCAGCTTACTCCTGTAACTTATGTGCAGACTAGAAAAACATGCAACAAATGTAAAGATAAATGCATCTCTTCTATAGTAACCAGTCAGAGACATTTACAGGGTGGGACAGGAAGTGATACACATGCAGAGCTATGGCAATGGTTTGGTACAGGGATTTTGTGTGTGTGTGTGTGTGTGTGTGTGTGTGTGTGTGTGTGTGTGGGCAGGGAGTGAATACATTAAAGATGCCACAGAAATTGATAAAAATTAGATTCAATGTAGTAATTTTAAAGTTATTCCATAAGAAAGTTTATCAAAGAGGGCCCAGAAATTTCTTAAGTTTCTGAGACTATGAGAAGTAAAGCAGCCATGTTTGTCTGGTGGGTGCACAATGGGAACATTGCTCCTGGAATGGAGTAGACACAGGGTGTCAGAGTACATGAGATGGAAACACACACTTACTTGATAATGTTTAAATACTAGCTCCGGATTGAAGTACAACTGGAGTGGTGTGATTATTTCTAATTGCTGAAAGAAATTAAATATAGTTTTCATCAACAAAAATATTGGTGGACATGTAAAGCACTTTCTACATGACGATTAAACGATCCGAAAGCACCTCAGAAAGTAGGTCCTTTCAAACTGCCATGTAAAATGGGGTTTGCACCCTAGTTACGCAGCAGTTAGAAAAGGTCTGGCCCAGTCAACCCCATCCTGGGTCCCTGACCTACCTCAGAGGTAGTCAGGGAACCCAGTTAAACTTACCTAGGTTGCATCCACAGGTGATTTGAAAATGAAATGGCCAGTGCACTTAATTTGGTGACGTTAGTGCTTGAGTGTGTCACCAGGTAGCCAGCATCCGAACATCCGGTGAGTGTGTGACAAGCCACTGCGGGGGTGGAATCCCCCTTAAATCGCTGGATTGGCGATTCAATGGGTAGATCCCCCTGCAATTTGAAAGGTGCTTCTAGCACCTTTGCCCCAGTAATTGCACCTGGGTCCCAGGAGGGCGACCCAGGTGCTACAATTTAAAAGGGGCTAATGAGTCACTTTTGAACTGCACCCATTGTTCCAATATATGGACCCTTGGCAAAGGATTTATTCCTAAGCTTCTACAACCATAAATAGGCCAAATGAGACAAAGTCTGAGATTGCAGTACAGAAGTGTGGGAAAATAGGAAAGGGAGAGCAAGGTGCTGTCTTGCAAGTGCCTGCATCAACTGCTACCTCCCAGGATATGACCAGATGGTGCAGATTTTTTTAGGGGAACAGGATAAAATCCACAGGTTAAAATACTACAGTCAGCTTCTGATAATGGGAATTCATTGAAAGTGAATTTACAGAAAGGCTGGATGGGCAGAAGAAGGAGAGACGTTACATTTGGTTGGAAAAGTATGGGAGGAGATTCAAATAGCAGATAAAATCTGGTACAGACTGGTTGGGATGAATGACCACTTCCCACACCCTATATTCTATGTACGTTTGGAGAATTGCATCTCACAAACATGGTGTAGAATGAATGAGATCTAACTCAAAACAAAAATGGGAATTAAATATCCATAGTGGGAAAACGTGCTTGATTAGCACCCTTGGAATATTGCCCTTCCCATCCCTCTACACCACTGAAATATTGCTCCCCCACTAAACTCCTGGAATATAGCACTCCCCCACCCCCCCCCCCCCCACACTACATTCCTGGAATATCACTCTCCCCACCTCTACACCCCTGGAATATCACTCTCCCCACCTCTACACCCCTGGAATATCAGTCTAACCCCCCATTTCACCCCTGGAATATCAGTCTAACCCCTTTACACCCCTGGAATATCATTATAACCCCCCTCTTCACCCCTGGAATATCGTTGTAATCCCCTCTACACCCCTGGAATATTAGTCTAACCCTCTACACCCTTGGAATATCGCTCTCCACCCTCCCGTTCACTGGAATATCTTTCTCCTACTCTGTCCCTGGAGCGCCAGGGAGGTGTCGAGTGGCAGAGAGCGTCTGGAAGGACAGTTTCACCCACAGGCGTGGTATAGGACTACTTGCCCATGAACATGAAAGACTGATTTGGTATAACACAAAACTTTAAAAAGGAGCTATCAGTGCAACATCAAGCATATTTAAAAAATGTGAAACAAAGTCTGCAAAAACTGTGATTGTAGTTAATACACAAAAGTGTTGGAGAAACTCAACACATCCCACAGTGTCCATAGGAGACAAATATATAATCAATGCTCTGGCCTGAAACATTGGTGATTTACCTTTGGCTTCTATGGATGCTGAAGGACCTGCTGAGTTTCTTCAATACTTTCTTGTTATAAAAAGTGCCAGCTTTTGGATGACAATAACTGTGACCCCAACGCTCCCATCAGATGATGGCAATAAATTCCATGGCACTTTCCAAAGCAAGGTAGTTAACCCTATCTCAGGGTAGTCCATCTTCCCCACTGATCTAGAATCTGTTGTAAATTTATACATCCTTCCTCACTGTCCAGTACACCACCAATTTTGCTGTCATCTGCATATTTACTTATCAAATTAATTACATTGCTATTCAACAGCAGTGAACCAAGTATCAAACCCTACAGGATATCACTAGACACAGAACTCCAAGCATAAAGCAACACTCCACCACTACCCTCTGACTCCTTCCACTGAGCAATTTGATTTAACCTTCCAGACTAACCTGCCTTTGGGGCTTTGTCAAAGGCCTTGCTACAGTCCATATATAGTCAGTGCTCTGCCCTCATCAACCCTCTTGGTCATCTTTTCAAAAACTTCTATCAGATTTGTGAGACATGATCTCGCATGCATGAATCCATGCTGACTACCTCCAATCAGTCCCTGACTATCCAAATGCCTGTAGATGCTGACATTCAGAATCCCCTCCAACAATTTTTTTTAAATTGTAGAAGCTGAGCACCAGATGCAATAAATGACTCCTGCAAATTCCCAAGTGAGATTTTGAGACCCCTGCCGCCCAATTAAACTAAAACAGAGGGTGGGAGGAAACTGGAGCACCCATGGAAAACCCACGCAGATCATGGGAAGAACACACAACTCTTTACTGACAGTGCTATATTTGAATCGGTCTCACTGGTGTTGTAATAGTGTTGCACTAATTGCTACGCTAATTGTCCTATCCGTTATTGACGTCAGGCTCATCGGCCTATAGATGGCTGGCTTGTCCTTGTTACCCTTTTTAAATAATGACACATTAGCCACCTCCAATTCTCCCGCATCCAAAACCTTGACACTGATCAAAGCAAAGAATTTATAGTCCATATTGATAAGCAGCATTGGTAGCATTCAGGATACTCAGGAAAGGTGCAAAACAGATTTACTGGAATGGTAAGAGGGATGAGAGATCAGAGATATAAAGACGTGAGATTGTCTGCTTAGAACAGAGAAAAGAAATGGAATTGCCTCAATGCAATTGAGGGGCGGGCAACCTTTTACCATGCGTGGGCCGGATGGTGCCAGTGGTTGAATGGCAGGCTGCACTGATGCTAACATAAATAAACAAACAAACAAATAAATAAATGGAATTCATTTCAGGTCAGGGAAGGCATCTTCAAATCTGGAAATGCCAAAAATCACGAGTTAGTCATTAAAATGACACAATATTAAAAAATCATAAAAGTCATAAAGAGGAATAATTAGTCACAATGAAAACCAAATATCTAACCCCAAAACAGACAGCAGCGAGAGGGGGAATGTCACATAAAAAGGTGAGCCTCACACAAAGAGAGGGCGCTCTCATGCAGAGAGAGGATGAGTCACACATAGGGAGAGGAAGTGACAGAGAAAGAGGGATTTACCCACAGATAGGAGGAGCCACAAAGAGAGGGAATCCAACCCAGGGAAGAGGAAGTGCAACACTCTGAGTGAGTCCAACACAGGGAGGCAGATGATTGCAGAGATGATGAGTCAGACAGAGATGGTGTCATATACACACGCAGGAAAAAGTCCCACATACAGAAACAGGAAGTGTGTGAGAGAGAGAGGGGAGTACCACACACTGATAAGTTGAAAGAGTGTTTTCTCTCACAGAAGAGTTGGGTCTCACGCAGAGAATGCTCTCATGCAGCGAGACAATGTTACCATGAGAAGGAAGGAGAATGACACCGAGAGAGGAGGGAGAACATCAACGGGGGTGGGGGGAGGTCTCGCTCAGAGGGCACGGGATTGGGGGGGGGGGGAGTCTCATGTAGAAGGTAGAAGGTCTCCAGTGCAGAGAGTGGAGTCCAACACACAGAGCAGGGGAGCCATGCATTGAGGTGGAATTCACCCCAAGTCTTGGGGGTGGGAAGAGCCATGCACCAAAAATGGAACTGCGCACGGTGGGGGGTAGTCTCACACCGAGGAAGGCAGCTGCACATCGGACCAGATAAATTTGGATCTGGCCCATGGCGGGAAGATTGCCTACCCCTGCCCAATGCATAGATATTTAAGGAATAATGAGAAAGCTTCAGACAGCAGATAGATCAGTAACTTGAAAATAAAAGAGATGCTAAGGGGTGTTTCATTGTGACCAAGAACAAACTGTAAAATTGTTTGTAGCAGAAGCATTAGAAAAAGGCAGAATGGCAAAAGGCACATCTGTGGAATAAATATATGCTCTGTCAGCCAGGCTGACAGTGTAATGGGGCATGTAGTCGCTCCATAGAGCCAGCCCTGGCTTAATGTGCTGAACAGACACCTCCAATGTGGCAAGTACAGAATAAAACAATGGTAACCACTCCACTTGAGTCATCCAAGAACAATTACACCCTCATTCAAAGCTGTCTTTTTTTCCCCCCAACTATAGAAATAAAGTTGTCTTTTGAAAGCTATGAATGAATCTTCCTTGCCAATCCGGTTTGACGTTTTATTATCACTTTTATGATGGAACATCCAATGACGCACCACTCTCAGCACTAGACAAGTTAACTTTTCTTTTCGAACAATGGTTAAACCCACGATTCCATAACAAATCAATGTCATTGATGACACAATGATATTTTTTTTAAAATGCAGAATTCAATCATCAGCTCAGATTTCAAACTTTGCCATTTCTCCCCATGGATCTATCTGACCCGCCGAGTCCTTCATGGTTTGTTCAAGTTTCTAGAATCAGAACAAAACCTGCATAGTGGAAACCTGAGAAGGGACAGAAAATACGGCCCCGCAGCATCCATGGAAAGAGAAGTGGTTGACGTGGACAACGGAGGGACATCGGCTGCTGCAGTTCAACTCGCAAACTTGCGGCACCCTGGACGTGCGGCCCAACCGACTCCTCCCCGGGCACGCTCCCCAGCTCCCCGGGACCCGCTCCCTCATGCCCGCGGGCACGGCTTCTTTCTCCTCCTTTCCCGGCACTGACAGGTGGACACCACCTTCCCCACCCCACCCCCTCCTCCCGCTGGGGCAGGCCGCCAGCTCATCCCTGGGATCCCTCTCCGTGGGCGGCCTCTCCCCCCCAGGGGTGACCGAGGGTGGCCCCGCGCCTCTGAAGACCGTACCACGGCGGCGGTGGTGAGGACGCAGGCGGTGGTGTAAGCCCGGGTGACCAGCGGGATCTGCAGGTACTCTTGCTGCAGGCTCTGGTATGCCATCTTGCTGCTTCCGGCCACTACCGCTGGCGTCATGGGGACGGCCCGCTCCACTTCCGGCCGCCGGGGATCCCTGGCGCAGCGCGCATGCGCGTTCGCTGCTCATTTCGGCGGGAGAGAGAAAAATCCATGGTTTAATCTGTGGAAGTAGAGGAGGTAAGGAGATGGAGAGGGGCGAGGGAGGGAGGGAGAGGGGCGAGGGAGGGAGGGAGAGGGGCGAGGGAGGGAGGGAGAGGGGCGAGGGAGGGAGGGAGAGGGGCGAGGGAGGGAGGGAGAGGGGCGAGGGAGGGAGGGAGAGGGGCGAGGGAGGGAGGGAGAGGGGCGAGGGAGGGAGGGAGAGGGGCGAGGGAGGGAGGGAGAGGGGCGAGGGAGGGAGGGAGAGGGGCGAGGGAGGGAGGGAGAGGGGCGAGGGAGGGAGGGAGAGGGGCGAGGGAGGGAGGGAGAGGGGCGAGGGAGGGAGGGAGAGGGGCGAGGGAGGGAGGGAGAGGGGCGAGGGAGGGAGGGAGAGGGGCGAGGGAGGGAGGGAGAGGGGCGAGGGAGGGAGGGAGAGGGGCGAGGGAGGGAGGGAGAGGGGCGAGGGAGGGAGGGAGAGGGGCGAGGGAGGGAGGGAGAGGGGCGAGGGAGGGAGAGGGGCGAGGGAGGGAGGGGGGCGAGGGAGGGAGGGGGGCGAGGGAGGGAGGGGGGCGAGGGAGGGAGGGGGGCGAGGGAGGGAGGGGGGAGAGGGAGGGAGGGGAGGGAGAGGGGCGAGGGAGGGAGGGGAGGGAGAGGGGCGAGGGAGGGAGGGGAGGGAGAGGGGCGAGGGAGGGAGGGGAGGGAGAGGGGCGAGGGAGGGAGGGGAGGGAGAGGGGCGAGGGAGGGAGGGGAGGGAGAGGGGCGAGGGAGGGAGGGGAGGGAGAGGGGCGAGGGAGGGAGGGGATGGAGAGGGGCGAGGGAGGGAGGAGATGGAGAGGGGCGAGGGAGGGAGGAGATGGAGAGGGGCAAGGGAGGGAGGGGAGGAGATGGAGAGGGGCAAGGGAGGGAGGAGATGGAGAGGGGCAAGGGAGAGAGGGGAGGAGATGAGATGGAGAGGGGCAAGGGAGGGAGGGGAGTAGATGGAGAGGGGCCAGGGAGGAGAGGATGAGGTGAGGAAAAGGGCGAGGCAAAGAGGGGTGAAATGAGGAGGCATCATAGACTGTGTTTATGTGTGGCAGCTCCTTTGCTTCTCTGTGATTTGGTGTTGATTTATTTCTCTCAACTTATTTCCTAGATTTTGAAATGGCAGACAGGCTGATGACATACCAAACCCAGTTCTTTGGGTTTACTCCTCAGACTTGCACCCTTCGAATTTACAGTGGAATCCAGGATTGTCTCCTTGATGTGATGTTTGTTGTTGAACGAGTGGTCCTCAAGAAACTGAAAGAGCTGCCAGACAACAACGTTACTCCATCTCAGCTCCGTGCCTGCACAGAGGGCTTTCTTGGGTTGATGAAAGAGCTTTTGGACAAAATCTTTGAAAGGGTTAATCAAGGAATCTTGCAGTATATATTTTATATTCCTGAAAATATTCTCCTTCCTGAGGACAATGTTCAGGAGCAGCATTTGTACACAGAGGAACAGTACCAGGAGCTACAGATGGAAGTCGCGCAGCTTCAACATCGTTACAAATGTGAGATTCTCGCCAAGCATGCCCTTCTGAGTGAGCTGGAAGAGCAGAAGATTGTGGTGTTGAAATTAGAGCAGAGGGTGCACTGGTTGAACTTTTTAGACAGCACATGGAAGAATGCTGTTAGCGTACCTGAGAGCCTGGCCTTTGTTACTCAGCTGGCCCAAGAAATCCCAGCTGTGCTTGCAAATGTTGAAGAGAAGTCCCAGAAGGAATTAATGGATAGAAAATCTGAGAATTGATCGGGGGAGAGAGTTGGGAAGAAATGAGATGGGGGTGGGGGGGAGAATTGGGACTCTGCCAATGAAGCCAGATTCTCACATTAGTCAAAAATGGAATAGCACTGCCAGCTTAATGTTCTCGCTTCTAAAAAATTTTACAGCTGTGGGAAGGGTTATCAAATGAAGCTTTACGAGTGGAACCAAGGAATAAAAAAATGGGGCAGAGGCACTGTTGTACGATTTACCTTCAAACTCTGAATACAAAAACTTGCAGAAAGAGTACAAAAGCATGTGCAATGTTAAGTATAAGTGATTAAAACTAAATCCAGAAATAGGATAAAGTAATTAGCAGTTAAGATAGAAGTGGTCATGTGGTTGAAAGAGGAGTGGATCAGTTCAGATAGAATTGGGGGTCACGTGTTTGAAAGAGGAGTGGATCAGTTCAGATAGAATTGGGGGTCACGTGGTTGAAAGGAGTGGATCATTTCAGATAGAATTGGTCATGTGGTTGAAAGAGGAGTGGATCAGTTCAGATAGAATTGGGGGTCACGTGGTTGAAAGAGGAGTGGATCAGTTCAGATAGAATTGGAGGTCACGTGTTTGAAAGAGGAGTGGATCAGTTCAGATAGAATTGGGGGTCATGTTGAAAGAGGAGTGGATCAGTTCAGATAAAATTGGGGGTCACGTGGTTGAAAGAGGAGTGGATCAGTTCAGATAAAATTGGGGGTTATGTGGTTGAAAGAGGAGTGGATGAAGCTGCCGAAAGTTATGCTTGGTTTGGATGTTTTGCAGGAAAAATGATAAATGGAATCTAATCAAGAGATTGACCCACTGATGTAGATTGTCATCTACTGACCTACAGTATGGAAACAGCCCCAGCTTGTCTGTGCTGAACAATGGTTTGGTCCCACCTGCCCCATTAGGCCCAGACCTCTCCAGTCTTGCCCATCCATGTAGTTATCTAAGTGTTTCCTAAAGGAAGCTGATACACCTACCATCACCACTTTGGCAGCTCATTCCATGTGCCCACCACCCTCAGACTGAAGAACTATCCCCTCATCTTATTGTCCCACTCTAGGAAACAAACTATCATTGTTCACCTTATCCATGCCCCCTCACAATTTTATAGACCTCAATAAGTTCCCCTCTCAACGTGTGCTCTTTAAGAAAAACAGCCCTAGTAACTCCAGTCTCGATAATGCAACTGCCCTCATACCAGCAACTACTCCGTAATCATTTCTGTACCCTTTCCAACATTATATCCTTCCCGTAGCTCAGCGTCCAAAACTGCACTCGAAGAACATTTCAAATGTGGTCTCGCCAGCATATTGTATATTGTAACTTCAACATGACGCCCCGATACTTGTATTTATTTGGTGCCCTGACTGATTAAAGGCAAGTGCTTATCTGTGCTATCATCTTTAAAGAGATCCCTCTGCTCTATAACACTCTTTAGGACAGCACCTCACACTTCTGAGTTGAACTGTATCTGCCATGCCCCAGTCCCATTCTGATCAAGATCTCATTGCAAACCTAGGTAACCTCTGTTCACTAGCACATTCAAGTCAGCAAACTTGACCTGCCACAAACAGGGAGGACAAAGTTAACAGAATATGCAGTAAAACAGGAGATGGAATGAAAGGCCAGGAGAAACTTAAAGAGTATGTATCCACTGACTCCATAACAGATACAAAAGTCAAATGGATGGGTTTTTTTAAATCGTCAAGGCAATGAGGAGGCTTAGTGCTGCCTCATTAGCTCCAACAACCTTGTTTGATCCTGACCTTGGGGAGGGTCTGTGGAGTTTGCATATCCACTTTCTGTTCAAGTCTTAAAAAAATATTTTTATTGAGTTTAACATATAAAGTTACATACAAAATAACATCTCATATACCTACAAGTACAAAAGACAGGACGGAACTTTGTTAGACAGTTCTTGAATCCACACAAGAAACAAGTTATTGAATTAAGTCTATGATAACCATGTTAAACCAATACTTGCCAAGTTAATTCAAATAAAAATTGATCAAAAAGAAAACTTTAAAAACTAAATCAAATCAACCCCCTCCCTGAATGAAGGTTACCTTTGTAAAAAAAAAAGGAAATTATGAAATGGATATTGACCTCCAGACTTTGGACAGAGAATCTCCAGAACAGTCAAAATTCTTAATTCTTTCAGTCATGATCGTATTCTATGAATGGGCCCCACATCTTTACAAATTGAAACTATCTATATTTAATGTTGCATCTAATTTTCTCTAAGCTTAAATAGGTCATTATGTCAATGTATCCATCTTGTATGGGAAGGTGAAGAGTCATCTTTCCATTTCATTAAAATTGCTCGACTGGCTATCAACGTGGTAAAGGCTAAAACTTTGAGTTTCAGACAGAGGTATATCTGGCTCACGTGAAAAAACAAAGCAATTAATGGACCTGGTTCTATTTTAATAAAAATCGTTGATAAAGTTTGGAAAATGTCTTTCCAAAATCTCTAAATGTGAGCACTCCCAAAACATATTGGATCAGTGAAGCTTCAAAAATTTCACACTTCTCACATAGTGGATCAAGTACTGTTCAAGTCTTTAATGGTGCTCCATTTTCCTGATCTCCAAAAATGTGCTGGAAGGTTTCTGTAAAATTTCCCCCAATGTAGCTACATCGTATTATCAATGAGTGTTGAGGGCACAAGAGAATAGGATGTGTAAGGAGGGACAGAGCAACAGAACTGCTGGGTGTCGTGAAGTGGCAGAGATTTGATGGCCCATATCACCCCTTGTTCTGTAAGGTGGGTGGGGCATGGGGATGAGTGACATAGGCAGAAATCTTCATCACATTTAAAAATACAGAGATGTACATCGCCACAGTGGCTGCACTGAATATGATGCTCAAATAAAACTAAAACTTATCTGCACGTGATACATGTTCCTCTAATCGCTCTAATCACACGTCCATCTAAAGCTCTCTTAAATGCTACTGCTGTATCTACTACCACCACTACTACTGGCAGCTCATTTCAGGTACCCACCACACTCCGTGTAAAAAAAACTTGTCACACATCTTTGAAGTTTCTAGTTCAAAGATCAAAGTTCAAATTGATTGTCATTGTACATACATGACACGACATACAACCCTGGCATTCCTTTTCCTGCTGGCCAGGCAAAATTTCTAAATAATGAGCAAGGTAAGAGTTCTTAAATGAGCCTCCAATTGAGCCTGTTTTTCAGGCATCTGAATGTGGAGGGGTAGCAGCTATTCCTGAACCTGGACAAGTCTTGTGGCACCTTTACCTCTTTCCAAATTGCAGCAGTAAAAAAAGAACATGTCCTTTGAGTGGTGTGGATCTTTGATGATTGTTGCTGCTCTCTGATGGCAGTTAGTGTTGCACACAGATGTTCTCGGTGGTGAGATTTTTGCCTATGATGTATTGGGCCGTGTCCTCTACCTTTTGCAGGCCTTTCTGCTCAGAGATATTGGTGCCCCCATACCCAGACAGATATCCACTACACATCTGTATAAGTTTACCAAAGTTTCTGATGACATAGCGAACTTCCGCAAACTGAAAATATCCACAAACTGAGAAAATAGAGGAACTGATATACTTTCTTTGCGATGGCATTAATAAGATAGATCCACCTTAACCACACACTAATATGGGACAACAAGTGAAGGTTTTTAAGGCATTAAAAGAATGTTTAATTCTCACCAAAAAAATGGTGGCCATAATGCCACCGCCAATCACCAAGACCTCCCAACCACCGTTGCTCATCCCCGACATGTCCCTACTGCTGTCACTGATCCCTGGGGAGGCCTCCCGAGCCGGTGGAACATACATTGGCATGTCAGCAGACTCCTGTCTCCCCAGCCATTGGAGGTCCCGACACCCATGTCCCGTCTCCGAATCCTCCCCTAGGCTTAGGGGAGTCCAGTGTGTGTGTGTGTGTGTGCGTTAGTAGACCAAGGGGAGGGTTCAGAGTCAGCGTCGGGAGCTCTGGTGTACCAGGAAGGGAGGGAACCCCACTAACCCCAACATCCCGCTCCTATCCGGGAGACCACACTTTACATTCTAAATGTAGCATTACATGTCCATAATGGAATCTCTTTTTTAAAAATTTTTTATTTTTCACACTATGAACCATATTGACCAAAATACACAAACATTTCTCTCTTGGCAGATACACAGTGTCATTTTCTCCCCTTTTTCTGCCCTCTCTCCTTCCCACCCACTAAATGTTCAACATATACATCAAACCCATTAAACAATGTCATCACACAATGAAAATAAACAAGAAAATTGAGTCATCTACTTTTACACACTGGGTCAGTTCATTTCATCTTCTCATTTTGTCATTTTAGGTGGTGGAGGTCCGTGGTAGGACTTCTCTGTTGTGTTCCATGTATGGTTCCAAAATTTGTTCGAATACTGTGATGTTATTTCTTAAATTATATGTTATTTTTTCCAATGGAATACATTTATTCATTTTTATCTATCATTGCTGTACTCTCAGGCTATCTTCTGATTTGCAGGTTGACATTATACATTTTTTTTCTACAGATAAGGCTATCATAATGAATCTTTTTTGTACCTCATCCAAATTGAGGCCAAGTTCTTTACTTCTTATATTACTTAGAATAAAGATGTCTGGATTTTTTGGTATGTTATTTTTTGCGATTTTATTTAATACCTGATTTAGATCTTCCCAAAACTTTTCCACTTTCTCACTTGCCCATGTTTCATTCTTTATCTTTATGTTTCGATCTTGTTCGCACTTTTGTTTGGGTTTACAGCTTAATTCCTCGTTCTCTTGCAGTTTGATGTACATGTTTGTTATAAATCTTTTAATTATCATTGTGTCTGTAATCACATATTCAAAACTGCTTCCTTCTGGTAACCTCAGCCTGCTTCCCAATTTGTCCTTCAAGTAGGTTTTCAGTTGGTGGTATGCAAACATTGTACCATGAGTTATACCATTTTTGCACTTCATTTGTTCAAAAGATCATTTATTTCCCGAAAAACAATTTTCTATTCTTTTGATCCCTTTTCTCTCCCATTCTCTAAAGGAAAGGTTATCTATTGTGATTTTGCATCAATATTAATTTTGGTAGTTGATAATTTGTTTTTTTCCTTTCTACATGAATCTTCTGTCAAATGTTGAGCAGATGGTGCAGTACTGGTGAAATCCTATGTTGCACCAGATTTTCATCCCACTTATATAGTATATGTTCAGGTACCTTCTCCCCTATTTTATCTATCTCTAATCTGGTCCAATCTGTTTTTTCCCTTGATTGATAAAAATTTGATAGGTATCTTAATTGTGCTGCTCTATAATAATTCTTAAAGTTTGGTAGCTGTAAGCCCCCTTGTTTGTACCATTCTGTTAATTTATCAAGCGCTATCCTCGGTTTCCCCCCCTTTCCATAAGAATTTCCTTATTATTTCCTTTAGCTCCTTGAAGAATTTCTCTGTTAGGTGAATGGTAACGATTGAAATAAGTATTGTTTCCTTGGGAAGACATTCAATTTAATGCAATTTACCCTTCCTATCAGTGTTAGTGGTAAATCTTTCCAATGTTCTAAGTCATCTTGTAATTTCTTCATTAATGACTGATAATTTAATTTGTATCGGATTGCTTGTGTTTGCCATTTAAATAGTGATTCTTTCTTAAACTTTGTGAAATCTGCATTATTCATTGGCATCGCTTCACTTTTATTTGCATTGATCTTGTACCCCGATACTTTTCCATATTCCTTCAATTTCTTATGTAATTCTTTTATTGATAATTCTGGTTCTGTTAAGTATACTATGATGTCATCTGCAAATAGACTGATTTTATATTCCTTCTCTTTTATTTTTATCCCTCTTATTTTATTTTCTGTTCTTATCAGTTCTGCCAAGGGTTCTATAGCTAACACGAACAGTGAGGGAGATAGTGGACATCCCTGCCTAGTTGACCTGCTTAAATTGCTTTGATATATATCCATTTACTGTCACCTTCGCCAATGGTCCCTTATATAATGCTTTAATCCAATTAATATACTTCTCTGGTAAGTTTAACTTCTGTAGTACTTTGAATAAATAATTCCATTCTACTCTGTCAAAGGCTTTCTCTGCGTCTAAGGCAACTGCCACTGTTGGTGTCTTGTTTCCTTGTACTGAATGGATTAAGATATTGTCCGTTGTTCATCTTTTCTTAATAAATCCAGTTTGATCTAGTTTTACTATTTTTGGTACACAGTTGGCCAATCTGTTTGCTAATAGTTTAGCTATTATCTTATATTCTGAGTTGAGTAGAAATATTGGTCTATACGATGCTGGTGTTAGTGGATCTTTTCCTGTCTTTGGTATTACTGTAATTATTGCTGTTTTGCATGAATCTGGCAAGTTTTGTGTTTCTTCGATCTGGTTCATTACTTTCAGGAGAGGAGGAATTAATAAGTGTTTAAATGTTTTATAGAATTCTATTGCAAGTTCGTCCTCTCCAGGCGTTTTATTGTTCGGTAGTTTTTTTAATATATCCTGTATTTCCTCTATTTCAAATTATTTTATTAATTTGTTTTGCTCCTCTTCTTGCAATTTTGGTAGTTCAATTTTAGTTAGAAACTGATCTATTTTGTCTTCTTTCCCTTTGTTCTCAGATCGATAATAATTGCTCGTAGAATTCCTTGAAGTTTTCATTGATCTCCGTTGGTTTATATGTAATTTGTTTGTCCTTTTTCCTTGATGCCAATACCGTTCTTTTAGTTTGTTCCGTTTTAAGCTGCCAAGCTAGTATTTTGTGCATTTTTCTCTTAGCTCATAATACTTCTGCTTTGTCTTCATTATGTTCTTCTCCACCTTATATGTTTGTAGTGTTTCATATTTTATTTTTTTATCTGCCAGTTCTCTTCTTTTTGTTGTATCTTCCCTTGTTGCTAATTCTTTTTCTGTACTTGCTATTTCCCTTTCCAGCTGTTCTATTTCCCGATTGTAGTCCTTCTTCATCTTAGTTACATAACTTATTATCTGCCCTCTGATGAAAGCTTTCATTGCATCCCATAGTATAAATTTATCTTTCACTGATTCCGTATTTATTTCAAAGTACATTTTAATTTGGCGGTCAATGAATTCTCTAAAATCCTGTCTTTTAAGTAGCATGGAGTTTAATCTCTATCTATACGTTCTCTGAACGTATACGTTCTCAGTGGGATGTCCTCCAGCTCTATTGCTAGTAACAGGGTTGAGTGATCTGATAACAATCTAGCTTTATATTCCATTTTTCTAATTCTTCCTTGGATGTGGGCTGACAACACAGGAACAGGTCAATCCTTGAGTATATTTTATGTCTACTCGAATAATACGAGTATTCCTTCTCCTTTGGGTGTTGTCTCCTCCATATATCCAAAAGTTGCATTTCCTGCATTGATTTAGTCATAAATTTGGTTACGTTGTTCTTTCTGCTAGTCTTTTTTCCAGTTTTATCTATCTTTGAGTCCAAATTAAGGTTAAAGTCCCCTCCTATCAGTATATTCCCCTGTGTATCTGCAATCTTCAAAAAGATATCCTGCATAAATTTTTGATCCTCTTCATTAGGTGCATATACATTGAGCAAATTCCAAAATTCTGAATATATCTGACTCTTTATCATTACATACCGCCCTGCTGGATCTATTATTTCCTCCTCTATTTTGATTGGTACATTTTTATTGATTAATAAGCTACTCATCTGGCTTTTGAATTATATGATGCTGCCATTGTGCCCCACCCAGTCTCTCCTTAATTTCTTGTGTTCCACTTCAGTTAGATGTGTTTCTTGCACGAATGCTATTTCAATTTTTTCTTTCTTCAGTAAATTTAACAGCCTCTTCCTTTTGATTTGGTTATGTATTCCGTTAATATATATATAGTTCAACATGGCCATTTCATACTTTGTTTACCTTTCCTTTCCGTTTCCTCATCACCACCTTTCCCCCATATCCATTTCTGTTTTCTTTTTTTGAACACACTGTAAGACAACACTTCTAAAACATAAAATATTTCCACTATTCCCACATCTTATTCCCTTTACCCCAATTGTCCCCCCCCCCTCTTTGAGCTGCCCCTTGACCCTTGCCGGGCAACCACAACTCCCCTCTCCATTTGGATTGTGAACCCGCTCACAAGCGTCAACTGATTTCCCAGTGACTGTTATTCTCTCCCACCCAACCCCCTCCAGAAAAGACTTTTATCTTCACATATAACAAAGCTCACCCTCTTTATTCCCCCTTCCTTCCTTTCTTCCCCTCCTTAGTTCTTACTTATACATTATTTACCTTCATTATATGAAGTTTGTCGTCATTCTTTGTTCTTGTTAAATCTCTTCATCTCTTTCTGTCTTGCAGGGATTCTGCAAATTCTCGTGCTTTCTCTGGATCCGAGAACAGTCTGTTTTGCTGCCCTGGGATAACTGTTTTAAGCACCGCTGGATATTTTAACATAAATTTATAGCCTTTCTTCCATAGGATCGATTTTGCTGCATTAAACTCCTTCCTCTTCTTCAGGAGCTCAAAACTTGTGTCTGGGTATAAAAAATTTTTTTGACCTTTGTATTCCAGTGGTTTTTGGTCTTTCATTTTTTTCATTGCCTTCTCCAATATATTTTCTATTGTTGTATATCTCAGGAATGATTCTTGGTTTTTGTTGTGGCTGTGGTTTCGGGGCTAATGTTCTGTGTGCCCTTTCTATTTCCATCCCTTCCTGCATTTCTGGCATTCCCAGGACCTTGCGGATCCATTCTTTTATAAATTCTTTCATATCTTTGCCTTCTTCATCTTCCTTAAGGGCCACTATCTTTGTATTGTTTCTCCTATTATAGTTTTCCATTATATCCATCTTCTGAGCTAACAACTCCTGTGTTTCTTTAACTTTTTAAATCAGTTTCTTCCAATTTTCTTTTTAAGTCGTTCATTTCCATTTCTACGGCTATTTCTTGTTCTTCCACCTTGTCTAATCTTTTCCCTATTTCTGTTATGACCAGCTCTATTCTACTCACTTTTTCTTCTGTACTTTTCATTTTTCTTTTTATTTCACTAAATTCTTGTATCAGCCATTCTTTTAATACTTCCATATATTCTTGAAAAATTTTTTATCTATGTCCTGTCCATTCACTTTAGGAGACCACACTTCTTGACGCTGGGACAAGTGATTCTTCTGATGGGTTTTGAGAGGGAGAGTTTGAAAGAAAAGTCAATAGGGAAAGGTAAAAAAAAAAGATAGAGAAAGGGAGGGAGTTACCCGAAAGAGGACAAGCATCATTCTAATTTCGAGTGAATTTTTTTTCAACCTGTGAGGTCAGTTCGGCTCCTAAAAAATTTCAGATAAATGAGTATTTTCTGATTTGTTTTGGATATCCTCACTTATCCGAAAGATAAATGAGGATTTTTGGAGAATCTGATTTCGGATAATTGGAGTTGTATTTTATGTTTGGTTTAGTAGGCTATTACCTGGCTATTGTCAGTTAAAATAAATCTTCAAAGAAACATGCAAATTCAAAGATAAGACAGACAGTTTAAACAGTTGGAAGAGGGTACGGATCATTTATTCTGTCATCAACACTACATTTCACTTCAATCATCCAGCAGTTTGGACAATCACATTCAATCTGAATACATGAGAGACTGCAGATGTTGGAATCTGCACTAAACCACACCTGCTGGAAAAGGCTTCAATCTGAATCTGTTCAGGATCTCCATACTTTGCATCTTGGGCTTTGAAATTCAGAATAGGTATAAAATGTATTCCTTGCATGTCCAATTTATTGCCTACCCATCATGGAAAGTATGCAAGTGTTTGGAATCACTTTTCTTGGCCATTCAGACAGCTGCAGGCAAAAGAGAATGGGCTGCAGATGATTCTGCTAATTCCCCTGTGTGAGCTAATGAAGGGGAACAGAGCTGGAAATATGCCCATAAAGCTTGGATTTGAATTGAAACTATCCCATTCAGAATCATTGGAAATCCCTCAGCGGTTTTCTCAAGTGATGATTGACATCTCTTCTTTGTCTCTGCTTTCAGACAAAGAGCTGACAATTGTTCCCAGATACTGACGGAAAGCTGCACGAACTTCTTCTGGGTCCTCTTCTAGGTTTGAATGGATTAAATTCAGCTTGTTTAGATGGTGAGCTAATGGAGAAAAGGCAAAACTTGTTATGAGCAGAAACCAAATTCCCATTACAAGTCAGTGATACATTCATCAAGACCCAATCATCTCGGCACTTCCCTGACCATCAAGTCAAACAGCATGAAATGGGCCCTTCAGCCCAACTTGTTCTTGCTGACTAAGTTGCCATTCTGGGCTTGTCCCAATTGATGGCATTTGGTCCATCCCTTACCTATCCATAAATCTGTAAACCATTGTATCTTAACCTTTCAGTCTATATAAAAAAAATGTGGCTTTGTCATTCTAATTCTTCAATATGTGAAATTTAAGACAGACAGGATCAGCTTTGTCACCATCTGGGGATAGATTCTCACAAGTGATTTCAATTTATTCAATGAAATTCATTGTAGATGAATCCCCTTATTTTCTGGACAGTCCGGTAAAAATGTGGCTCTTAAACAGCAGTAGATGGCAGAGACAGAAGAAGATGGAGAACAACAGAGGGCTTAGCTGTTCAACCTCTGGTCAGCTGCATGCCACATTTTGAAGGCAAGACACAAGGGATACTTTTGGAGCAGCAAAGAGCATGTGATGCAATGACAGACACTCCAGGTCCTCTACACTTGGCTGTAAAGGGAGTGGAGTCCAAAGATTGGAGTACAGCTTAGTCGTGAGCAACTTGGTTGGTTGTCTTGGTGGTGATCTCCATGCATGGAAAGTATGGCCATCGACACTAAAAGATAACCATGTAAACATATGCACCCAGGGTCTTACCACAAGAATGCCAATGTGAACCATATGACAACCGCATGGTTAGAGTAGCGGTGAGCACAAGTATAGCTGGGACCCAAATGGGTACCTATTGCCACCCTTTTGATTACAGTACTAGCAACTAGGGTTCAAATCTGCTTCTATGTTCTCCCCATGACCTTGTGGGTTTCCTCTGGGTGCCCTGGATTCCTCCCACGTCCCAAGGATGTCTGAGATTAGGAGGTTAAATCGGGTGTATTTGGGCATTGTGGGCTCATGGGCTCTAAATTTATGAACAGTATCAAATGTTCTGACATACCACAATAGCTCACTGCTAGTGTGGAACTCTGGGCGGGGGGTGGAACAGGGGGTAGATGAGAAGGCTGATGGTGAGAAGGACATGGAAGAAAATTCTGATCAAAGACACGACACAGCCTGCCCCCGCCCTATCACACTTCGCCAATCTGGATGCTCCTCTTGTTCTGATAGACACATCAAGTGACATCAATGGCATGGAGCTCATAGGCTCCAAAACCCACAACTTTGACCAATAACCTCATCTCAGCAGGCATCTAAACAGTTCTATCTCAGATGAAGCCACAGGGCTGCACCATATACAAGCTTCAAGCAATGAAGATTTGCATTTGTATTAAGAACAAGTTTTTCCTATTATAAGATTACATCACACAACTTTCTGGCTGGTCTTGCAATGACTGGCACTCAACGTCCCATTAGTTTATTGGCTGGGACTTCAGGAGGTCAGATGACTCTGGTCCTTGCCCAAGGAGCATGATAATTCCACGATTTGGCAGTCTCTCTGAGCAGGCAGCAGTGGTGATGACAGCATCCTGTGTTCACCAGCAGAAGCACGTTGATGGAACGAGTGCACTTGCAGTTAATGAGACATTCTGAGTGGTCCAGATTTGCAGACTGCCATAAACGTACACATGCCAATGTTCAGCACGGATGGAAAGCCATTCAGAGCCACAATCCCAGGGTTCTTCATTCCCACAGCCTCTTATCACAAGCAAAGTTGAAATAATTGTCCACCTACAGAATGCAGGGCCATGATCATGATTGGACCAATGGTAGATGCAACCAAAATGTATGCTGCAGCACACCCGGAGAGATAAAATATAGACTGCTCAATGCAGCTCAGAGTTGTTCCTCACAGAGAGGAACATGCTAGTCCACCAGGTTGAAACAAAAGATCTCTGAAAATGACTGTCTTCAGCCTTATGGTTTTATGATTATATTCAACTATTCCTGATTAACGAGGAGGAAAAACATATCTCATAGCCATTACTTACTCAAATACAAAATGATCACACTGAAAAATAGGCAAGTTTGAGGAATAGAGCTGTCACACATATTGGGGCCTGATGCATCAATTGTGATCTGGTCAAATGCCAGTTTAAGGGCTATGACCAGTCACAGTCAAACTGATCCTCATTAATCAGGCTATGGATCTTGGCCATATTGGCAATCAGGGATTGTGGTTAGCCTTAAGGTCCCAATGTTACCCCTTTACCCTTACCCCAGCCTGTTGACTCTCTCATCTCACCCCTAACTACCCTCTGACCCCCCTCAGTCCACCTCCCGCCTCTGATTCCCAAACCCTCCACTCCTCCCTCTGACTCCCCAACTCACCATCTCCTCTCTGACCTCCCCAACCTTCCACCTCTCCCCTCTGATCCTCCCAGCCTTCTCCCCGACACCCTCCACCTCACTGACCCCTCTCTAACCCCTGCCACAGTCTTTATTATCCCTCTGGTCTTCCCCTCTGAGACACAAAGCTCTGTCCTCAGTAGAGGCCTCACCTTCATCCCAATTCGCCCACACCTCAACGAGTTCCACAGATGCTACAATTCCAAACTCCTCTTCTGTCTATCTCAGTGCTGGCTTCCCCTAGGATTCTCCACACGCTGCCTCCCCACCTCCATCTTGAAGACCCCTTCCCCGCATTAAGCTTTCTTCCTGCTCTTGGACACCTTGTTCTGGTCTTTTACCTGCTCAGGATCTTTATATTTTCATCAATTGCTGAGACATCAACCATCTCGAATTCACCACCTCCCTCTCTTATTCCAATCTCACCCTCTCAGAACACTCTGCCTTCCACTTTCTTCACACCAATCCCAACCTCACCATCAAACCTGCAGACAAGGGCGGTGTTGTAGTCTGTTGCACTGACTTCTATCTTGCCGAGGCTAAATGGCACCTCTCAGACACCTCCTCCAATTTACGCCTTGAACAGGATCTCACCGAAAAACATTAAGCCATCATTTTTGACCTCATCACTTCCAGTTGTCTCCCTCCCACAGCCTCATTGTTTCACAACCCCTGCACAGCCTGGTTCTACATTCTACCCGAGATCCACAAACCCAATTGTCCCAGGAGACCTATTGTTTCTATATACTCCTGCTCCAGTGAACTGGTACCATCTTACCTTGATTCCATTTTATGCCCTCTGGCCTAGTCCCTTCCTCACTCCATCCATGATAGGCCCTCCACCACTAAAGCTCCCCTTCCCTTTATTGGCTACAACTAATTCGTCAAAGGCAAAATTTAAACAAGTCCATCACTTCAACAACTCCTAATTCCCTGGACTTGACTGCCTCATTTTCACCATGGACTGCCAATCTCTATACACCTGAATGCCATTCCTCCTACATTTCTTTCTCAACAACAGGGTGACACAGTTGGTGTAGCAATTAGCGCAATGCTTTTCAGTGCCAGTGATTGGGATTGGGGTTCAAATCCCGCATTGTCTGTAAGGAGTTTGTACGTTCTCCCCACGTCTATGTGGGATTTCCCCAGGGACTCTGGTTTCTTCCCTCCGTTTGAATGCACTGGGGGTGTAAATTAGGCAGCACGGACTCATGGTCCGAAATGGCCTGTTACTGTGCTGTATTCTAAAAAAAGTTTTTTAATTAAAATTTTGTTAAAATTTTAAAACTGACCCCCTCCCCCACTATCCTCCTCTGGCTGGCTGAACCTATTCTCACCCTCAATAACTTCTCCTTTGATTCATCCACATTCTCCGAATCAAAAGGGTGGCAATAGGTACCCATTTGGGTCCCAGCTATGCCCACCTTTTTGTTTTGGCTTCATGGCCAATCCATACTACAATTCTGTACAGGCAAGGCTCCGAACACTTCCTCTGCTACAATGAGGACTACATTGGTGTTGCCTTCTTCAACCATGCTGAGCTTGTCACTTTATCCACTTTACTGCTAACTTTCACCCCGACCTCAAATTCACTTGGTCTATTGCTGGCAACACTCTCTCCTTGTTAGATCTATCTCCAACCAATCAACTCCCAGTTATCGACGAAACCTCTTCACACCCTGTAAATTCTATTCCTCTCTCTCAATTTCTCTGCCTCCCAGGGTGAGGCCTTCCATTCCAGAACATCCCAAATGTCCTCCTTCTTCAAACAATATGACTTCCCCCTCTACTGTTATCAACTCAGCCTTAACCGCTTCTCCTCTAGTTCCTGCACATCTTCTCTAGTCCCCTCTATCCTAAGATGCAACAAAGACAAGATTCCCCTTGTTCTCACCACCATCATATTGTGGCGGCACACATCTCTGTGAGCAAACCGGCCCTGTTTGTACCGCTGCTTTTGTGGGGCAGCTTCAGAAATGGCCCCGTCAGGGCTTACTCACTGCCTCATGGCTTAGGCCACTGCTCGCGCCCTGGGCCACGTGATGACGTCACTGCTGCACGGAGCGGAACTCCCGTTGGCTTTAAAGGGGCGCGCGCAAAATTCAAATAAACAGTTATACTGGAAACCCTACCGAGCCTAGTGGTGTTTTCTGTATGTAGCAGCCACTACATTGGTGACCTTGATGAGTCCAGACGATATGTGGACTCCAATCATGGACTCTTTGGCAATCAGTACTGTTTCAGTGAAGCTCCCTCCCTTCTGGACCCACTTGCCCCGCACGTGGGTCAGGCAGGCGGAGGCTCAGTTTCGACTCGGAAGATCACCTCAGACTCCACCATGTTCTACCACATGGTGAGTGTCAGCTCCCTTCCTTCTGGACCCACCTGCCCCGCATGTGGTTCAGGCAAGCAGATGCTCAGTTTCGACTCCGGCAGATCACCTTGGACTCCACCATGTTCTACCACGTGGTGAATGTCATCGATGAAGAGACAGAAGCCAGAGTGGACGACCTGATCCATGATGCCCCCTGAGGAGGGCAAGTACATCACCTTCAAAACTCTCCTCAGCACCTTCAGGCTCTCCCGTTGGCAGCGCGCGGCCAGGCTGATGCACCTCAATGGCATGGGGGACAGAGCCCCGTCTGCATTGATGGATGAGATGCTCGTACTGGCAGAAGGTCTCAAGCCCTGTCTGATATTTGACCAAACCTTCCTCAAACAAATGCCAGAAGACATCCAGCTCCTGCTAGCGGACGAGGACTTAGGTTGCAGCCTGCGCCGACATGTTGTGGCAGATGAAGAGGGAGAGCAAAGCTACCATGAACCAGGTCACCTGTCCTTCACCCAGCCGACCACAGCCTGCCCCAGAGTGAAGATCGAGGAGCACCAGTTGACCTGGTGTTTCTATCACCAATGCTGGGGAGCACTAGCTCGCAAATGCCGCCAACCCTGCTCGTAGCAGGGAAACGACCGGGCCAGCCACCGCTGATGGCTGCGACGGCTGGCCATATGAACAACCTTCTTCACGTGGTAGTCAAAACCAACGGTTGGCATTTCCTGGTGGACACCGGGGCAGAGTTGAGCGTGCTGCCCCCGACCGCCCTTGAGACCCGCACGAGGCCCGACCCTGCACTGATATCAAGACCTTTGGCACACGGACTGTTCAAGTACACCTCGGGCAGGACAAATACTGTTGGAAGTTCCAACTGGCCACCGTGAGAACTGCATTGTTAGGGGCCGACTTCCTTCGGGCGCACAGCCTGCTGGTCGACTTGAAGGGCAAGTGGCTCGTGCATGCCCGCACCTTCCAGACCCTCCAAATTGAGCCATCCAACGCGCACAGGTCAGGGATAGCAAACATCTGCACACCCAAGGACGAGTACTCCCATATCCTTGACGAGTTCCCCGCCATCTCACGGCCACAGTTCACCGCCTCCATGCCGCAACACGGCATCCGGCACATAGGGCCCTCCGCTCCACGCCAAGGCCAGACGACTGCTACCCAAGAAGCTGCAGTTGGCGAAAGAGGAGTTCTCCTGCCTCCAAGAGTTCAGCATCGTCCGCAGGTCGGACTGCCCCGGGCATCTCCCGTGCACATGGTCCCCAAGACATCTGGGGGTTGGCACCCGTGCGGGGACTACTGCTGGCTCAACGATGCGACTATGCCCGATCGCTACACCATCCCCCACATCCAAGACTTCACGGCCAACTTGCAAGGCGCCAAGGTGTTCTCCAAGGTCGACTTAGTGAGGGGCTACCATCAGATCCCCGAAAAACCTGATGATATTGGCAAGACCGCCATCATCACCCCATTTGGCCTGTTTGAATTCCTTAGGATGCCATTTGGCCTGAAAAATGCAGCCCAAACCTTCCGGCGGCTGATGGACGCTGTGAGCAGAGACTTGAACTTTGTGTTCATCTATCTCGATAACATCCTCATTGCCAGTCGAGATCACTATGAGCACAAGACCCACCTCTGCACACTCTTCGCCCGCTTTGTGGAATTTGGCCTCACCATCAACGTGGCCAAAAAGTCGCTACAATTTTTGGGCCATACCATCACCGTGGATGGGGCAGCACCGTCGCAGGACAAAATCAGGGCCATACAGCAGTTCCCCACACCGGACACCCGCAAGGGCCTGCAAGAGTTCACCGGAATGGCCAACTTCCACCACTGTTTCATCCCGGGGGCTGCATGTAGGGAGAGGAGAGGAGAGGAGAGGAGAGAGGAGAAGGACAGAAAAGAAGAGTCTGGGGCAGGTAAGAAAACTTTTTTAAAAGTCTCTTACCAGGGTCTGCGGGGAGGAGTCGGCGTCAGAGGCGGCCATTGGTCGAGCGAGCGTACAGGAGAGTGTGACGGGAAGGTAAGGTCTTTTTAAAGACTCTTACTGGGGACAGAGCCTAGCAGTAAGAGGAGAGGAGAGGAGAGGAGAGAGGAGAAGGACAGAAAAGTAAAGAGTCCGGGGCAGGTAAGAAAACTTTTTTTAAAAGTCTCTTACCAGGGTCTGCGGGGAGGAGTCGGCGTCGGAGGTGGCCATTGGTCGAGCGAGCGTACAGGAGAGTGTGTAGGGGTTAATTGGTAAAAGGCCAATAAATAAGAGGGACAGCAAGCGGCCCAGCGAGTGAGTGGCCCAGTGAAGGAGTGGGACTTCCTGGCTTTGGCTCATCAGGCTTCGGCGAAAGCAGGCGGAGAGAAAGCTAAGATAGTCTTTATTACTACTTCATTGGGGTAAGGGATGAGTGTTAAGGCTGTGTGTTGTCGGGAGTGCCGGATGTGGGAGGTCCTGGAGTCTTCCAGACTCCCGGATGTCCATATCTGCACTAGGTGTGTCGAGCTGCAGATTGTCAGGGACCGTGTTAGGGAACTAGAGCTGCAGCTCGATGACCTCAGGCTAGTTAGGGAAACAGAGGTACTCATAGACAGGAGTTACAGCCAGGTGGTCACGCCAGGGCCACGGGAGGATGAAAGGTGGGTAACTGTTAGGAGAGGGACAAAAGAACGTAAGGTGCCAGAGACGAGCCCTGTGAATGTAACCCTCAGCAATAAGTACGCCTCTTTGAGCACTGTTGAGGGCGACATCAAGGTTGGGGGGAGTGACAGTGGCTGTGCCTCCGGCACGAGGTCGGCCCCTGTAGCTCAGAAAGGGAGGGAAAGGAAGAGGAGGGCAATTGTGGTAGGAGACTCCATAGTTAAGAGGACGGATAGGGGATTCTGCGGACACAGCAAGGAGAACCGGATGGTGGTTTGCCTCCCTGGTGCCAGGGTCCGGGATGTTGCTGCTCGTGTCCCGGATATCCTAAAGTGGGAGGGACAGGAGCCAGAGGTTGTGGTACATGTAGGTACCAATGACATAGGGAGAATTAGAGAAGAGGTCCTAAAAAGTGAGTACAGGCAGTTAGGTAGGGAGTTAAAAAGAAGGGCCGCAAAGGGGGTAATCTCTGGATTACTCCCTGTGCCACGTGACAGTGTGAATAGAAATAGAATGAGGTGGAGGATTAACACGTGGCTGAAGGGGTGGAGTAAGGGGCAGGGTTTTAAGTTTCTGGATAACTGGGACCATTTTGGGGGGAGATGTGACCTGTACAGTAAGGACGGGTTGCACTTAAATCCCAGGGGGACCAGAATCCTGGCAGAGGTATTTGCTAGGGCTACTCAGGATCCTTTAAACTAGAATGGTTGGGGGGAGGGAACAAAATAGTACAGAGCAGTAAGGAGAAGGTTAGAATGCAAACAAAGAAAGTTTGTAGTAAGTATTTGAATATGGATGGGCAGGTGATAGAGAAGGGAAATGCTCTGGAAGAAGATGAAGGGCAATTGGCAGGAAAAGTAAATAATGTTGTTATTAAAGATGAGGGAAAACAGGGATTAAAAATTGGGAAATCTCTGAAATTCATATATTTTAATGCCAGGAGTATTGTAAAAAAGGTGGATGAGCTGAAGGTGTGGATTGATACTTGGAAGTATGATGTGGTAGCGATTAGTGAGACATGGTTGCAGGAGGGATGTGATTGGCAACTGAATATCCCTGGGTTTCGTTGTTTTAGGTGTGATAGAGTCGGAGGGGCAAGAGGAGGTGGGGTTGCATTGCTTGTCAGGGAAAATATTACAGCGGTGCCTAGGAAGGATATATTAGAGGGCACATCCACGGAGGCTATTTGGGTGGAACTGAGGAGTAGGAAAGGAGAGGTTACACTTGTAGGGGTGTATTATAGACCACCCGGAGGGAACCGAGACCTAGAGGAGCAAATCTGTAGGGAGATAGTAGATATTTGTGATAAGCACAGGGTTGTAATTATGGGAGATTTTAATTTTCCACATATAGATTGGGAAACACATTCTGTGAAAAGACTGGATAGGTTAGAGTTTGTGAAATGTGTGCAAGATAGTTTTTTACAACAATATGTAGAGGTGCCGACCAGAGAAGGAGCAGTGTTAGATCTACTGTTGGCAAATGGGATGGGTCAAGTGACGGAGGTTAGTGTTGGCGAGCACTTCGGGTCCAGTGATCATAATGCCATCAGCTTCAATGTCATTATGGAAAGAGAGAAATCAGGGCCAAGGATTGAGGTTTTTGATTGGGGAAAAGCTAGATTTGAGGAGATGCGAAAGGACTTGCAGGGTGTGCATTGGGACAATTTGTTTTATGGGCAGGATGTAGTAGAGAGATGGAAGTCTTTTAAAGATCAGATTTTGAGAGTGCAAAAGCTTTATGTTCCTGTTAGGTTAAAAGGAGGGGCAAAAGGTTTGAGAGAGCCGTGGTTTTCAAGGAATATTGGAAACTTGGTTCGAAGAAAAAGGGAGGCGTACATTAGATATAAGAAGCATGGAGTTAAGGAGATGTTTGAAAGGTACATTGAATGTAAGAGGAATCTTAAGAAAGGAATTAGGAAAGCTAAAAGAAGGTACGAGAAAACTATGGCAAGCAGGGTGAAAACTAATCCAAAAGAGTTCTACAAATATGTTAATGGTAAGAGGAAAGCTAGAGACAAAATTGGTCCCTTAGAAAATCAGAGCGGAAAACTGTGTGTGGCGCCTAGAGAAATGGGGGAGATATTGAACAGTTTCTTTTCTTCGGTATTCACTAAGGAGAAGGATATTGGGAGATGTGAGATAAAAAAAGCAAATTGGGTAAATATGGGGAATATAGAGATTACAAAAGGTGTAGTTTTAAGGCTTTTGAAGAATATAAAGGTGGATAAGTCTCCGGGACCAGACGGGATCTTCCCCAAGACATTGAGAGAAGTGAAGGAGGAAATAGCAGAGGCTCTGGCGGTAATTTTCCAAATGTCATTAGATATGGGGATAGTGCCGGAGGATTGGTGCATTGCGCATGTGGTTCCGTTATTTAAAAAGGGTTCAAGGAGGAAGCCTGGCAACTATCGGCCTGTAAGTTTGACGTCTGTGGTAGGTAAATTAATGGAGAAAATTCTTAGAGATAGTACTTATAAACATCTGGATAGACAGGGTCTGATCAGGAGCACTCAACATGGATTTGTGGGAGGAAGGTCATGTTTGACCAATCTGATTGAATTTTTTGAAGAGGTGACTAGGAATGTGGATGAGGGTAGCGCAGTGGATGTTGTCTATATGGACTTCAGTAAGGCCTTCGATAAGGTACCACATGGAAGGTTAGTTAGGAAGGTGCAGTCTTTAGGTATAAATTTTAAGATAGTCAAATGGATTGAACATTGGCTGAAAGGGAGAGGCCAGAGAGTGGTAGTGGATAATTGTCTGTCAGGTTGGAGGCCGGTGACCAGTGGTGTGCCTCAAGGATCTGTATTGGGCCCATTGTTGTTCGTTATATACATTAATGATCTAGATGATGGGGTGGTGAATTGGATTAGTAAATATGCAGACGATACTAAGATAGGTGGAATAGTGGATAATGAAGAAGGTTTTCAAGGATTGCAGAGGGATTTGGGCTGCTTAGAAAAGTGGGCTGAAAAATGGCAGATGGAATTTAATGCTGATAAGTGTGAGGTGCTTCATTTTGGTAAGAAGAATCAGAATAGGACATACGTGGTAAATGGGAGAGCATTGAGGAATACAGAAGAGCAGAAAGATTTAGGAGTAACGGTACATCGTTCCCTGAAGGTAGAAACTCACGTGAATAGGGTGGTGAAGAAGGCTTTTAGTATGTTGGCCTTTATCAATCATTGCATGGAATATAGGAGTTGGGAGGTGATGTTGAGATTGTATAAGACGTTGGTGCGGCCTAATTTGGAGTTCTGTGTGCAGTTCTGGTCGCCTAATTATAGGAAGGATATAAACAGAGTGGAGAGAGTGCAGAGAAGGTTTACCAGAATGTTACCTGGGTTTCAGCATCTAGAGTATAGGGAGAGATTGGACAGATTAGGTCTTTATTCTTTGGAGCGTAGAAGGTTGAGAGGGGATTTGATAGAAGTATTTAAGATTATGAAAGGGATAGACAGAGTGGATGTGGATAGACTATTTCTGTTAAGAGGAGGAAAGATTAAAACAAGAGGACATGAGTTAAGAATTAAGGGGCAGAGGTTTAGAGGTAACATGAGGGGGAACTTCTTTACTCAGAGAGTGGTAGCCGTGTGGAATGATCTTCCGGGAGAAATAGTGGCGGCGGAGTCAATTGTATTATTTAAGAAAAGGTTGGACAGGTATATGGATGAGAAGAAGATGGAGGGTTATGGGCATTGTGCAGGGAGGTGGGACTAGAAAGGGGTGTTTGGTTCGGTGCGGACTAGAAGGGCCTAATGGCCTGTTTCCGTGCTGTAATTGTTATGTTATGTTATGTTATGTTTAATGCATCCACTGTTTGCCCTGATTGCCTCTAAACAAGACACTCGAGTGGTCGAAAGAGGCCGAGACAGCCTTTGCCCAGATCAAGGCCGCTATCACAAGCGCCACCTTTACTGCACTCTCCGTGGACGCATCCGCCACGGCCATCTGAGGCATCCTCGAGCAAGAGGTCGACGGGTAGCGGCACTCCCCTGGCATTCTTCAGCCAGCACTTCTGACCACCCAAGCTGGAAGTACAGCGCATTCGACCGAGAACTCCTGGCCTTGTACCTCGCTATCAGGCTTCTTCCTGGAGGGTAGACCATTATCCGCTTTCACAGACCACAAACCACTTGCTCAGGCCCTTGCCATGGCTAAAGCATGTGCCTCTTTAAGGCCAACGGGAGTTCTGCCCCACTCAGCAGTGACGTCATCACGTGGCCTGGGGCGGGAACAGTGGCTTAAGCCATGAGGCAGAGACTAAGCCCTGACAGCGCCGTCTTCTGCAGCTTCCCCGCCAGCATGGCGGTAGAAACGGGGCCAGTTCACTCACAGAGATGTGCGCCGCCACACAATCCCTGGTCAGCATGTCAGCAATGGCACCTTTCCCTATATCTTGGAGTTCACCTCCGACACCGGGCGAGTAAGGACAATGTTGTTGCCGACATGCTCTCCAGACTGACCATCCACAATTTTTCCCCCTGCCCTGAACTACGCCCAATTAGCTCAGGCCCAAAGGGACGACGAAGAGATGCAGGCACTCAGAACCGCCATCACCGGCCTGCATCTAGAGGACCTACAGTTGCCGGGCAACCACAACACGGTCTTATGTGACATCTCCACAGGCTCGTCAGGACCGGTAGTGCCCTCACAGTGGAGGCAGGAGGGATTCTGGGTGATCCATGACCTGGCCCATCCCTCAGTCAAGACAACGGTGTACAGGGTGGTGGAATGCTTCGTCTGGCACGGGTTGAAAAAAACAAGTGGTCCAGATGGGGAGGAACTGCACACATTGCCAAGCATCCAAGGGACAGTGCCATGTTAGAGCCCCGATACAGCATTTCAACCCACTGGCCAGGAGATTTGACCATATTCTCGTCAACATAGTGGGTCCCCTACCGGTGTCCAGGGATGCCCGCTATATCCTGACCGTGGTTGACCAGACAACGAGGTGGCTGGAAGCCATCCCCCTCAGGGACACTTCCGCTGAGTCCTGCGCCAGAGCCTTGCTTGCGAACTGGGTTGCACATTTTGGCATCCCAGCCCACATTACTAGCTACAGGGGTGCTCAGTTCACCTCCGCCCTTTGGGGGCATCTGGCGAACTACTTGGGGGATAAAGCTCCATCACCCCACGGCCTATCATCCCCAAGCGAACGGACTCGTAGAACGTTTCCACCAACACCTCAAGGTGGCTCTCATGGCGCGACTGAGAGGACCCAACTGGGTAGTTGAACTGCCATGGGTCCTGCTTGGCATCCGAACGGCATGTCTACGGTGCACTGCTGTCGTTGCCAGGGGAGTATCTTGGAACAGATGCCGGGCCGGAAGGTGAGACCCTGACGCTTCTCGTGGACTTCCACAGCAAGCTCGCCTCGTTAACTCCCCCACTGCCAACCTACCACAGCAAGCACCTGGCGAATGTCCCCAAAAAGCTGGATTCAGAGGAGTTAGTTTTTGTCCAGCATGGCCAGTACCCAGCCCCCCTGCAACGCCCATACGAGGGCCTGTACAAGGTCCTCCAGCGATTGGGCAAAGCCTTTACTCTGGACATTGGGGGCAGGGAGAAACTTTTCACTGTCGACCAGTTAAAGATGGTGCACGTGCAAATGGCGCAACTGAAATGGAGGGGTTGACTGCCAAAGCAGCGTGACACGCAAGCCGGTTCTGGGTGGGGGGGGGGGGTTGTGTGGCGGCGCACATCTCTGTGAGTGAACTGGCCCCGTTTCTACCGCCGTGCTGGCGGGGAAGCTGCAGAAGACGGCACTGTCAGGGCTTAGTCTCTGCCTCATGGCTTAAGCCACTGTTCCCGCCCCAGGCCACGTGATGACGTCACTGCTGAGTGGGGCAGAACTCCCGTTGGCCTTAAAGAGGCACATGCAAAATTCAAATAAACAGTTCTACTGGAAACCCCACCGAGTTTAGTGGTGTTTTCTGTGTGTAACAGCCGCTACAATATTATCTATCCTCCACAATTTCCGCCAGAACAGTTCCAATAGAACTATTTAGATGCCTGCTGAGATTAGAAATCAAAATTTCCACTAGGCCCCTCCCCCATCTCTCTCTCCCTATCCCCGTATCTTTTTTCCTCCAGCTTCCCATCCCCTTTGCTTCCCATCCCCTTTCTTCCCCATCCCCTTTCTTCCCCATCCCCTTCTACCCATATTAGCCTACGACTTCTTGCCTTTTGGACTATGCTCCTCCTCCTGCCCCTTCCTCCCTTCTTCTTCTCCCCCACCTTTTCATTCAGGTGCCTGCCTGCTTTTTGCTTATACCTGATGAAGGGCTCAGGCCCGAAACATTCCTTTACTTCCTATGGTTTCTCCAGCATACTTGCGTGTTGCACCACAATCATAGACTTTACCGTTGAGCACCTATTTCCATACTCTGATCTAATCTCTTTTTTGCAGGACAATCTCTCATGACATCCTTTCACATGCCAAGAAGTGACATGCCAAGAAGTGACTGCTGCTATTAACTTAGAAGTCTATATCTTGTGGCTTACCATGCAGTGGTCAATCTGATAAAAAAAATCCCCGAAGAATGAAGTGGGCACTTCCCTCATACTTTCTGGGATTCCTATTGTGCAAAGGGTTTGGATGGGGTAGGATGTCTTAAGTATGTCCAAAATATTTAAGAGGGCCCTATTAGAGAGGTCACAATGCTGGACCTTCTCTTGGGGAATGAGGTAGGGTAAGTGATTGAGGTGTCAGAGGAGGAGCTCTTTGAGACCAGTGACCATAACTCTATTAGTTTTAAAAGTTATGGGAAAAAATGTTCTACAACATCTGGTCCACAAGTTAAAGTCCTACATTGGGGGAAGGCTCATTTTAATGGCATTAGGCAGGAACTTGCAAAGATTCAGCTCTAGGGAGAGGTAGCGCAGGATATGGCTTTATTCTTGAAGCGCAGGAGGATGAGGCGTGATCTCATAAATCATGAGAGGAATAATCAGTTGAACACAAGAGTCTTTTGCCCTGAGTGAGGGAAATCAGTAACCCGAGGATGTAGGTTTAAGGTGAGAGAGCAGAAATTTAGCAGGAACAAGCTGCAGGGGGAGACATTTAAGACAGGTACTATAGATATTTGGATAGGATTGTGAGGCTAGTCTGGGGCATTTTGGTTGGAATGAGCAACTAGAGCTGAAGGGCCTGTTCTCACGCTGCAAACTGATTAGGATTGGATGAGGCAAGAGGAGGCTTTTAAGAGAGCTAAGGAGAGTTCAGGGCGGCATGTCCCAGTTAGGGTGAAAGACAAGGCTGGTAGAATTAGGTGAGCAGTAGATATTGAGACTCTCATGAAGGAAAAAAGAGTCAGATGTCAGGTATAGGCAGCAGAGATTAAGTGAATCCCTATGATGAGTAAGGGTGTGTAAGAGTTCTCTTAAAAGGAAACAAGGAGTACCAAGAGGGGATAAGCCCTAACTTTGGTAGATAAAATTAAGGAGAATCAGTAAGCAAAGGAGTAACTAGGGAAAGAATAGTGTTCCTTAAAGATTATATTTTAATTAAAAAAAACTATTTACAGCATGGTAGAAGCCAATTCCTGCCATTTAAACCCATACCATCCAATTTCACCCAAATTAACCTACAACTCCATACGCTTTGGAGGTAGGATAAAACCAGAGCCCCTGGGGAACACCCACACAAACATGGAGAAAGTACAAAAACCTTACAGACAGCGCCAGATTTGAACCCCAGTTGCTGGCTCTGTAATAGCTTTGCACTAACAAGGTCATCCACGTGGAGAAAAGAGAGGTGAGCGAGATGATTAACGAGTATTGTTCATCTGTATATGCGGTGAAGAAAGATGTGGGAGCTAGGGAGCTCAGGGATGTGAATAATGAAGTCTTAAAACAGAAGTTGATGTGACAGACATTTTAAATTGCATAAATATGGATAATTCACTTGGACATTGTGGAAAGCTAGGGAAAACATTTCTGGAGCTCTGGCAGAGATATTTGTATTATCATTAGTCTCATGTGAGGTGGCAGGAGACTGGAAGATAATCTTGTGCCTTTGTTTAAGAAAGGCAGGAATGAGAAGTCTGAGAATGACAGATTGATAAGCCTAACAGTAGAGGTGAGCAAGTTGCCGAAAGGGATTCTGAGTGACAGAAGATAGTGTCTCATGATCTTGATTTAGTTGTTTCTGATGAATGACGAAAAAGATTGGTGAGGTTGAGGTATCCAGGTATATAGTTCCCTGAAAAGGGTTATGTAGGTAGATAGGGTGGTGAAGATGGCATGCCCCTTCATCTTCAGGGCTTTGAGTTCAGGAGTTGGGTTGTCATGTTACCACTGGCAAAGATGTTGGTGAGGCCACACTTAGGAATATTGCATGAAGCCCTGGTTGCCTTGCTATATCAAGAATGTCATTAAATTGGAAAGGATGCAAAAAAGATTCATGAAGATGTTACTGGAACACGAAAGCTTGTGTTACAAGGATACTTGAGGAACAAAAGGTCTTTATTATACAAAGTGCACCCATCTCTGGATACATGCCCACTATTTGCAAAACGTGGTTTTCCTTAGTGTTATTATCCTCTTCACCATCTCAATGGAGCAGCTGGATAAGCTGGAACTGTTCACTGTGAAGCGTAGGAGACTAGTTAAGGTAAAAGGTTTATAATATGAAGAGTGGCATAGCAAAGGTGGGTGGTGACAGTCTGTTTCCCAGGACAGAGGACAACACAGGTGGACGGCAAGTTGGAGAGATTTAAAAAGAACCCAAAAGTTGACTTTTTTATCCCCTACCCAGGATAGTGGGTGATTGTGTACTTCATACAGTGACTAGTTTAGATGGGCAACACTTGGCATGGAGGAGTTGAACCCAAAGGCCTGTATCTGTGTGGTACAGCTCTGTGTCTCTTAGCACATCAGTTAGCGCTGCTGCTACACGGCTCCAAAGACCTGGGTTCCAACCTGATCCAAGTTCCACACAACAAGCAGTATGTAGTTAAAAACATTTCATGCAAAATGCATTTACCAAAAAAGGCTCTTGCACAATTTATTCAGTGGTTTGGTCTATTATCAGACTTTGATCGGAAATTGTTGGACAATTGATTGGATTGCACATCACTTACCCAGACCTGGCTGACCTCTGCCAGTCGCTGAGCTTGGTTTGTGGTGAGCAATGAGAAGACATTGAGAGTCTTGTAATCGTTGTTGCTGAACAAAGTGGGAATAGAAGGTCTCAATCTCTTTCAGGTGGCTGGGTACATCCACATTAAACACAATGATAACTCCATTGGAATCTTTCATCAAAGCAGGCCAACAAGTTTCAAACCTTCAGAATCAAAGAGAAATGTGTGAAACTTAATTTTGACAAGGTCTGAAAGAGAGCAAAAAGCAAGCTTCAATAATATCCAAACAGATTTCCAATGAAATGTTACAGAATAACATAACTAATAAAATGGAATACAGGGAATCGCCAAATTAGAAATGAGATATGTTCCTGCAATTGTCTTTAAGTCAAATTTGTAGGTAAGTCAGAGCAGATATATACGGTTCTTATTTAGCGACAGTTTGTCTTACTGCTGTAAAAAAATAGTTTGGATAGAAAAAAAGAAAAAGAGATCATGATTAAAAGTTAACACTTACTCTCATTCCATTGATGTCTTGAATTTTTTCTCTTCTTCTTTTTTGGCTTGGCTTCGCGGACGAAGATTTATGGAGGGGGTAAAAAGTCCACGTCAGCTGCAGGCTCGTTTGTGGCTGACCAGTCCGATGCGGGACAGGCAGACACGATTGCAGCGGTTGCAAGGGAAAATTGGTTGGTTGGGGTTGGGTGTTGCGTTTTTCCTCCTTTGCCTTTTGTCAGTGAGGTGGGCTCTGCGGTCTTCTTCAAAGGAGGCTGCTGCCCGCCAAACTGTGAGGCGCCAAGATGCACGATTTGAGGCGTTATCAGCCCACTGGCGGTGGTCAATGTGGCAGGCACCAAGAGATTTCTTTAGGCAGTCCTTGTACCTTTTCTTTGGTGCACCTCTGTCACGGTGGCCAGTGGAGAGCTCGCCATATAATACGATCTTGGGAAGGCGATGGTCCTCCATTCTGGAGACGTGACCCATCCAGCGCAGCTGGATCTTCAGCAGCGTGGACTCGATGCTGTCGACCTCTGCCATCTCGAGTACCTCGACGTTAGGGGTGTGAGCGCTCCAATGGATGTTGAGGATGGAGCGGAGACAACGCTGGTGGAAGCGTTCTAGGAGCCGTAGGTGGTGCCGGTAGAGGACCCATGATTCGGAGCCGAACAGGAGTGTGGGTATGACAACAGCTCTGTATACGCTTACCTTTGTGAGGTTTTTCAGTTGGTTGTTTTTCCAGACTCTTCAGACAGCTCCAAGAAAAGTGCAGAGAACAAAACAAAGGACTCTACATCACCTTTGTTGACCTCACCAAAGCCTTCGACACCGTGAGCAGGAAAGGGCTTTGGCAAATACTAGAGCGCATCGGATGTCCCCCAAAGTTCCTCAACATGATTATCCAACTGCACGAAAACCAACAAGGTCGGGTCAGATACAGCAATGAGCTCTCTGAACCCTTCTCCATTAACAATGGCGTGAAGCAAGGCTGTGTTCTCGCACCAACCCTCTTTTCAATCTTCTTCAGCATGATGCTGAACCAAGCCATGAAAGACCCCAACAATGAAGACGCTGTTTACATCCGGTACCGCACGGATGGCAGTCTCTTCAATCTGAGGCGCCTGCAAGCTCACACCAAGACACAAGAGAAACTTGTCCGTGAACTACTCTTTGCAGATGATGCCGCTTTAGTTGCCCATTCAGAGCCAGCTCTTCAGCGCTTGACGTCCTGCTTTGCGGAAACTGCCAAAATGTTTGGCCTGGAAGTCAGCCTGAAGAAAACTGAGGTCCTCCATCAGCCAGCTCCCCACCATGACTACCAGCCCCCCCACATCTCCATCGGGCACACAAAACTCAAAACGATGTCTTGAATACCGCAGGGGCATTCGTGAGGTAACATTATGTGCATGCGCTAATTGGGGCATTTAGTGTCAATGCCACCTCAAGGAATTCAAGTTTATTAACATCTGATTGTACAAATACAAGTGTTCTCTGGTCCTCTGTGCAAAAACATGCAAACACAAACACACATACAGACAAACAATACATATGCAGTGTTTATACACATACATAAAAATATATAAATACTGTGAAATAAATAGTCTTGGAGGGTTTTTATGCACAGTACATCAGTCATTCAGCAGTATATCACTGCCCGTGGGAAGAAGCTATTTCTCAGCCTGGTGGTTCTGATACTCCTCTATCTCTTTCCTGATGGGAGTAGCTGAAGGATGCTGTGTGCGGGGTGGAAGGGATTTTCAACGATTATGCAAGTGCTCTCAGTAGATCACGTTGATTGTGTGTAGTGGGGGGGGGGGGGGGGTGAAAAGGAGGCAGACCCCAGTGATTCTCTTGCTTATGATCCCGTGGGTTGACCTTCTGATCCAATGATCTACAGCAACCACACCGCCTGTGATGCAGCCGGCCAATGCGCTCTCAGTAGAGTTCCTATAGAAAGTTGACAGGATGGTAGTAGGTAGCCTTACCCACCTCAGTCCTCATAGAAAGTGCAGTCTAGATGTTTTAGATGTTGTGAGTTGAGGATAAGTCACTATAGACGACACTTACAGGTTCTTGTATTTCCTAATTTCAAAATGTGTCATCTTCAAGGAAACGTGAGGACGATATTCCGAATTACTATCTTATTAATCCAATAAACCAAACTTTGTAGATGCAGCTTCATGTGGGATTAATTTGTTGATAAAATGGATAAACATTTTGCATAACTTTGCATTAAGATTTTCATAACAAAGCATTCAGCGATATTTAAAGAAATAATGATATTCAACTTTAAAGAGATATACAAGAAGAAATAAATCAAAATAAGATGAATTCAAAGAAAATTATCTCAACCTCATGTCTCTTTCATAATTTATCGGAGAATGAAATGCAAGCTCTTAGTCTGCGCGGATATTATGACATATTACATCATAGTCACTATGGTAACACTACAAACAATACTTTTTCTTAAAGAGATGGGCACAAAATTAACTACAAATCAAAAAACACAAGATTTTAACCTTTACATTCCGACCCCTAATTATTATAATAGACATTAATGACTAATATATAATAATTACTATTACAGATACAAAAATAAATATGCTAAGTATAAGATTAGATATCAAAATTTTCTGCTTCTTGTAAAAGACAGATTTTAGTAATAGGTCGATTTAAGTAACCAGTCTTAGTTTTAATCTGCATTTGCCGAACAAAACCTTCCTTGTCCGGAACTGTTTCCATGATTTTCCCCAGCAACCAAGAATTTCTTGGTGCAGAATCGTCCATGATAATTACAATGTCTCCACATACAAAATTGTGATTAGCTTTAGACCATTTTTGTCTCTCTTTTAATAATGAAAGATATTCTTTAATCCATCTTTTCCAAAATAAATCCACAATAAACTGTACTTGTTTCCACCTGTGTCTCACATAAATATCTTCTTTCGGAAATTTACCTGAACGCATTAAAGGTTTAGATTTAAGAGGTAAGAGATGATTTGATGTAAGTGCCTCGATGTCATTTCAATTAACAGAAATTTTAGTTATTGGATGCATATTTAAAATAGCTTCGATTTCACACAATACTGTCTGAAGATTGTCATCATTCAGTATTTGACTATTCAAAATGGAATTAGGAATTTTCTTGATTGATCTAATCATTTTTTCCCCACACACCCTCCATGCTGTGATCCTGTGGGTGGGTTAAATATCCAACTAAGTTCTTTGTGAAGTAATGCATCATGAATTTGATGTTGATTCCAATTTTGAATTGCTTTTCATAACTCTAGTTGAGCTCCTGTAAAGTTAGACCCATTATCAGAATGTAATTCCTTTACTTGACCAAATCTGGTGATAAAACGTCGAAGAACATTGATAAAAGAGTCTGTATCAAGCAATGACGCTACTTCAATATGAATTGCTCTCGTCGTCATACAGGTAAAAATAGCTCTGTATCATTTTTCCACACTTTTTCGTTTTACTTGCAAAGGACCAAAATAATCAACTCCCATATATGTAAATGCGAGTTCATCAGGTGAAACTGTCTTGTGGCAAATCCGCCATTGTAGATGTCCAGGTTTAGCGTTTGTTCATCGACAATTAACACATTTTGATATAATTCTTTTGATCAATGTTGAAGCACCAAGTATCCAATATTTCTGGCGTAATTCTGTTATTACCACCACCATGACCTGTTTTATCATATCTCTATTGATTAGTATGTGAAACCTTCTCAGTCTCATTAATTCTGTAAGTCACAAAGGTACAAAGTCTCATGGTTTTGTTATTAATGTATTTAAGCAGTGATGTACCATCAGTCCAAAACATAGAATCTGCTAACTCCATCTGTAATTCTTCTTAACACTGTTCATTTTGCTCGCCATCGTAGCGGCAGTCAATTCCATTCGAGGTATGGTGACTGACTTTAATGGAGCCATTCTGGCTTTTCCCATTACAAATCCACAATGTACTCCGATGCTGTTGGTTTGTAGATAACACTTCCCAGCTTCTAATATTTCCCAATCTTCCAAGACAAGTAAGCATCGATATTCCGAATTGCATCTTAATCATCCAAATAAATCAAACTTCATAATTGCAGCTGTGAATAGCTTTAATTTTCCGTTGATAAAAGCAAATAAACATTTTCATAGCTTTGCACTTCATAACGATGAGTAAAACAAAGCATATTGTAAATGATAACGATACTCAACTTCAAACAAATATAAATGATTAATAATGATAAATTCAAAGAAAAGTTTCTTCAAAGCTCATGCCTCTTCCAAGGTCATTCCAAGAATGAAAAGAGAACTCCTGATCTGCTCAGATATTATGACATATGATGTCATAGGAACTATGATAACTATACAAAAACAATTAATCCTTAAAGGAAAAGTACAAAAAAAACAACCATAAATCATAAACACAAGGTTTTAACCTCTACATGGTTATTTTGTAGAGGAACTAAACAGAGGAACTACTGGCATGGTCTTTGCCCTCAGACAGCTCCAAGAAAAGTGCAGAGAACAGAACAAAGGACTCTACATCACGTTTGTTGACCTCACCAAAGCCTTCGACACCGTGAGCAGGAAAGGGCTTTGGTAAATACTAGAGCGCCTCGGATGCCCCCCAAAGTTCCTCAACATGGTTATCCAACGGCACGAAAAGCAACAAGGTCGGGTCAGATACAGCAATGAGCTCTCTGAACCCTTCTCCATTAATCCATTAACAATGGCGTGAAGCAAGGCTGCGTTCTCGCACCAACCCTCTTTTCAATCTTCTTCACCATGATGCTGAAACAAGCCATGAAAGACCTCAACAATGAAGACGCTGTTTACATCCGGTACCGCACGGATGGCAGTCTCTTCAATCTGAGGCGCCTGCAAGCTCACACCAAGACACAAGAGCAACTTGTCCGTGAACTACTCTTTGCAGATGATGCCGCTTTAGTTGCCCATTCGGAGCCAGCTCTTCAGCGCTTGACGTCCTGTTTTGCGGAAACTGCCAAAATGTTTGGCCTGGAAGTCAGCCTGAAGAAAACTGAGGTCCTCCATCAGCCAGCTCCCCACCATGACTACCAGCCCCCCCACATCTCCATCGGGCACACAAAACTCAAAACAGTCAACCAGTTTACCTATCTCGGCTGCACCATTTCATCGGATGCAAGGATTGACAACGAGATAGACAACAGACTCGCCAAGGCAAATAGCGCCTTTGGAAGACTACACAAAAGAGTCTGGAAAAACAACCAACTGAAAAACCTCACAAAGATTAGCTTATACAGAGCCGTTGTCATACCCACACTCCTGTTCGGCTCCGAATCATGGGTCCTCTACCGGCATCAACTACGGCTCCTAGAACGCTTCCACCAGCGTTGTCTCCGCTCCATCCTCAACATTAATTGGAGCAACTTCATCCCTAACATCAGAGTACTCGAGATGGCAGAGGCCGACAGCATCGAATCCACGCTGCTGGAGATCCAACTGCGCTGGGTAGGTCACGTCTCCAGAATGGAGGACTATTGCCTTCCCAAAATCGTGTTATATGGCGAGCTCTCCATTGGCCACCGAGACAGAGGTGCACCAAAGAAGAGGTACAAGGACTGCCTAAAGAAATCTCTTGGTGCCTGCCACATTGATCACCACCAGTGGGCTGATATCGCCTCAAACCGTGCATCTTGGCGCCTCACAGTTCGGCGGGCAGCAACCTCCTTTGAAGAAGACCGCAGAGCCCACCTCACTGACAAAAGGCAAAGGAGGAAAAACCCAACACCCAACCCCAATCAACCAATTTTCCCTTGCAACCGTGTCTGCCTGTCCCGCATCGAACTTGTCAGCCACAAACAAGCCTGCAGCTGACGTGGACATTACCCCTCCATAAATCTTCATCCACGAAGCCAAGCCAAAGAAGAAAAATACCAGACAGTACCAAAACCACCTTCACTTACGTCAGCAAAATGGTGTAACTGAGCAAATGTGTTTTAAAACATCTGTTGACTTCAAAACTTTCTAACATTTTAAGACTCTCAATCAAATTCATCCAATCTTGTGTGATGGAATCTGGTATAGTTTCATCTCCTCACCTCAGCCACAACTGTGCTGGGGGCCCGTACGTCAGGGAGACATGGAGCTTTCATCAGTGTCAACCTGTTCTTGTCAAACCCTGCATAGAAAATGTTCAGTCTGTCCGGAATAGTGGCATCGTTGTCTTTGATTTGCAAGGTTGTTTGTGGTCTATTATTTAAATATAGGCATACTGCACGGTAACAGGTCCTTCAGCCCATGAGTCCGTGCTGCCCAAATACCCCAATTAACCTACAACTGCTGTACATTTTGAAGGGTGGGAGGAAACTGGAGCACCCGGAGGAAACCCATACAGACACAGGGAGAACATACAAACTCCTTACAGACAGCACCAGATTCGAACCCAGGTCACTGGCGGTGTAATCCTTGTGTCGCACTGCTGTCTATGTATCTTCTGGGTGAACCCATGATTTGCTTTCCGGATTACATAGGAGAGTTCAGCCCTGGCTGATCTTAGTATCATCTTGTCTCCTGTCCTGAAGGCAGCATCATGAGAAATGCATGGACCTCTGCATGGTTCCTGGCTGTGAAGCATTTGATCTCAATGACATCAACACTCTTGCTGATATAGCTTGTGTACTCCTCGACCATTGTAGTGACCACCTCCCCGAAACAGCTGCAGTCTGTGGTCTCAAAGCAGTATTTTAGCATTGCTATGCCCCCACCACCCCCCACCCCCCATTCAGAACATCGCATGAGTCGGGAAGGTTTGAACTGAATTGTCAAGGGATGAGTATCAGCATGCAAACAGAACTGATTGTGCTGTGTAAAAGTGTGAGAGCATTGATTGAATGTGGAGCAGTCCAGCCCACAATGTGTGTGCTGAACATGATGGGAAATTAAACTACGTCCCTTCTTAGAGTATGTGATCCAAATCCCTCTATTCCCTGCACATTCATCTATCTGGACACTTCCATTGTGTCTGCTTCCTTCACTAACCCGGCAGCCCATTCCGTGGTTTACATATCTCATTTTAATTCCCCCCTCCATTCACCTTAAACGCACTTCAGTATTTGACATTTTTTATGCTGGGATGATGATTTGGAAGGCCTACCCTATCTATGCCCCTCAACCTCCCATGCTCTTAGAAAAAAAAATAACTCAAGTTTGTCCAACCTCTTACAGTTATTCCCACTATTCCAGGCAGCATCCTAGTAAATCTCTCTGTTCCCTTTCCAATTGCTCAACATCCTTCATGTAATGGGCAACCAGAATTGCACAAAATACTCCAAGTGCAGCCTGACCAATGTTTTACATGGCTGCAACATAACCTCCTTCCTTTTGTACACCATGTCATATCCAGTGAAGGCAAGCATACCATGCTCCTTCTTTACCACCCTATCTACTTGTGTGGCACCTGTTCTATGGATGCCCAGATCCTTATGTTCATCAATGTTATCAAGAATCCTGCCATAAACTGCTCTTACACCTAGAACCATAGAACATTATAGTACTGAAACAGACCCTTCTATATGCCAAACTATTATTCTGCCTAGTCCCTCTGACCTACACCCAGAACATAGCCCTCCATAACACTCCCATCCATTTACCTGCCTGAATTGATTTTTAAATGTATTTGTCCAGATTAAACCCCATCTGCCATTTCTCTGCCCATATAAATTTAGACATACAGCACAGTAACAGGCCATTTCAGTTCACGAGTCCGTGTCACCCAATTTACACCTAATTAACCTACATCGCTGGTAGATTTTGAACAGTGGGAGGAAACCGGAGCCTCTGGGGAAAACCCACACAGACATGGGGAAAATGTACAAACTTCTTGCACACAGCGTGCAATTTGAACCCCGGTCCCGATTCCTGGAGCTGTATAGGCATTGTGCTAACCACTACGCCAGCCATGCCACCCTGTAATTGATCTATATCCTTTTGTATTCTTTGACCATCAACTGTTCACAACTCCACCAATCTTTGTATCATCTGCAAACTTGTTGACCCATTCATCTTTTTTTCTTCATCCACCTACATGTTTTCATACAAACCATTTATGCATATCACAAACAACAGGGGTTCCAGCACAAATCCCAGAAGAACAGTGGTCATGGATATTGTTAGGTAAAACATCATGAGATGGGAATGTACGGGGCAGTAACAAGATGTGAATGCATCCTTGTACTTACAAGATAAGAGAGACATTGATGGATTGAGAGGCAGGAAGCTAGCAGGGAAAGGATAGCAACAGTTTTAGTCATTGGACAAGTAATGATATGATGATGTTCTAAGCACATATCCAAGGGTATAAAAAATCACCATTTTGCTGATAATGGCAGAATGCATTCTCCGACTAACCTGGTTGGTCGCAAGTGTTACAATCCGGTAATAAAGAACAAAGAACCCTGATTTCGACTCAGCCTGGTGTTTGTCTCACTCATTCTTGAACAAAGCAGACCTAACAATATCCAGCCAGAATAACACCCCTCAAGTTTATTACCACCTGAGTCACGTGATGGAGTAGTGGCCGGTAGGGGAACTCCAGCCCTCTCCAGAAAAGTTAAAAAAAAGATAGAGAAAAATCAAAGGCACAAACATAAAAACCAAAACAAAGTGAAAGTAAAAGTGTGGAGAAAATGGCAGCGAAGAAAGAAAAACCAAAAACAACGGGAAGAAAATAAGAAGGAAAGACATCGGAAGAAGAAGGTGAAGGCCTTACCTGTACGAGGAGGCCTGCAATGGAGAGAGAAGCCCACTCTCTGAGGTCAGTCGAAGCCTCGAACTCGGGACTACAAAAATGGCTCACGGAGCCAAACAAAAGTGCGCAACCGCGCATACGCGAGGATTCGCAAGACAAAAATAACACGGACGGGAGGGAGAACTAGCTGAGGAGTAGATCTCTGCAACTGAAACAGACAACTACAACACAACAGCAAGAGGAAAACAGAAAATAACGAGAGCAAGAAAGAAGAGAGTAAAAATAAGAAATCAAAGAAACAACAGATGACCAACCCAGAGGAAGAAGCCCAACATCAAGACACTTCTAATAAAAATAAGAAGACCAAAAATACCCAACAAAATAAAACAAACAACCCAACAAGAAAACCAGAAGAGACAGAGGTAAAGTACACAGATCCTGGAATGGACTCAGAAGAAGAGGAAGAACACAGAGAAATGGAAGATGAAGGGAAGGGCAAGTACATGGATATATATTTTTTTAAAGAATATATGGAAACAATAAAAGAATGGCAGTCACAAGGATTTAGTGAAATAAAAAGAAGAAAAAGTACAGAAGAAAAAGTGAATAGATTAGAGATGATCATGACAGATATAGGAAAAAGAGTAGACAAGGTGGAAGAACGAGAAACAGCCATCAAAATGGAAGTAGATGACTTAAAAAAGAAATTAGAAGAATCTGATAAAAAAGTTAAAGAGACACAAGAGCTGTTAGCTCAGAAGATAGATATAATGGAAAATTATAATAGAAGAAACAATAGAAAGATAGTGGGCCTTAAGGAAGATGAAGAAGGCAAAAATATGAAAGAATTTATAAAAGAATGGATCCCCAGGGTCCTAGGAATGCCAGAATTACAGGAAGGAATGGAAATAGAAAGGGCACACAGAACATTAGCCCCTAAAGTACAACCACAACAAAAACCAAGATCCATTCTAGTAAAATTCCTAAGATATACAACAAGAGAAAATATATTGGAGAAGGCAATGAGGAAAATAAGAGAAGACAAAAAACCACTGGAATACAAGGGTCAAAATTTTTTTTTCTATCCAGATATAAGTTTTGAACTCCTGAAGAAGAGGAAGGAGTTTAATGCAGCAAAAACGACCCTATGGAAAAAAGGTTATAAATTTATGTTAAAATACCCAGCAGTACTTAAAATAGTTATTCCGGGGCAGCAAAACAGACTATTCTCGGATCCGGAAGAAGCACGAAAATTTGCAGAACAACTACAAAACGGACCGAGAGATGAAGAGATATAACAAGAACAAAAATGACAATTTATGTGTCTATGTAGACATACACACATACATATAGTTTGTTGTCATTTTTGTTCTTGTTACATCTCTTCATCTGTTTTGTAATTGTTCTGCAAATATATATATATATATATATATATGTATATGTGTGTATGTATATATATATAAAAAATAGATTATCGGTAAGAACTAAGATGGGAAAGAAAGGGAAGAAAGGAAGTAAGGAGGGAATTAAGAGAGTGACCTTTGTTATATATGAAGATTAAAATCTTTTCTGGGGGGACTGGGTGGGGAAGAAATACAGTCACTGCGAAATCAGTTGACGCTTGCAAGCAAATTCGCAAATTCAAATGGAGAGGGGAGATGTGGTTGCCCGACAAGGTACAAAGGGCAACTCAGGAAGGGGAGGGGATAGTGGGGTTAAAGGAATTTTAGATAGGAGAATAATGGAAATATTTTATGTTTTAGAAATGTTGTCTTATAAAGTGTTCAAAAAAAGAAAGCAGAAATGGATAAGAAGGAAAGGTGATGATGAGGAAAGGAAAGATAAACAAAGTATGAAATGGCTATGTTGAACTATATGACTTTAAATATTAATGGAATACATAACCAAATCAAAAGGAAGAAACTGTTAAATTTACTGAAAAAAGAAAAAAATTGATATAGCATTCGTACAAGAAACACATCTAACTGAAGTGGAACACAAGAAATTAAAGAGAGATTGGATAGGACATGTAACAGCAGCATCATATAATTCAAAAGCCAGAGGAGTAGCTATATTAATCAATAAAAATGTACCAATCAAAATAGTAGAGGAAATAATAGATCCAGCAGGGAGATATGTAATGATAAAATATCAGATATATTCAGAATTTTGGAATTTACTCAATGTATATTCACCTAATGAAGAAGATCAAAAATTTATGCAAGATATCTTTTTGAAGATGGCAGACACGCAAGGGAACATACTAATAGGAGGGGATTTTAACCTTAATTTGGACTCAAACATGGATAAAACTGGAAAAAAAACTAACAGAAATTACAAAGTAACCAAATTTATAATTAAATCGATGCAAGAAATGCAACTTTTGGATATATGGAGGAAACAACACCCAAAGGAAAAGGAATATTCATATTATTCAGGTAGACATAAAACATACTCAAGGATAGACCTATTCATGTTATCAGCCCACATTCAAGGGAGAGTTAGGAAAACGGAATATAAAGCTAGACTATTATCGGACCACTCACCCTGTTATTGGCAATAGAGCTAGAGGACATCCCACCAAGAATGTATAGATGGAGATTAAATTCCATGCTACTTAAAAGACAGGATTTTAGAGAATTAATTGAACGACAAATTAAAATGTACTTTGAAATAAATATGGAATCAGTGAAAGATAAGTTTATACTATGGGACGCAATGAAAGCGTTCATCAGAGGGCAAATAATAAGTTATGTAACTAAGATGAAGAAGGACTACAATCGGGCAACAGAACAGTTGGAAAGGGAAATAACAAATATAGAAAAAGAATTAGCAATAAAGGAAGATACAACTAAAAGAAAAGAATTGGCAGATAAAAAAATAAAATATGAAACACTACAAACATATAAGGTGGAGAAGAATATAATGAAGACAAAACAGAAATATTATGAGCTAGGAGAAAAAAACGCACAAAATTCTAGCGTGGCAGCTTAAGACAGAACAAACTAAAAGAATGGTATTGGCATTAAGGAAAAAGGACAAACAAATTACATATAATTACATAGATCAATGAAAACTTCAGGGAATTCTACGAGCAACTATATCAAACTGAAAACGAAGGAAAAGAAGACAAAATAGATGAATTTCTAACTAAAATTGAACTACCGAAATTACAAACAGAGGAGCAAAATAAATTAATAAAACCATTTGAAATAGAAGAATTACAGGAGATATTAAAAAAACTATCGAACAATAAAACACCAGGAGAGGATGGATTCCCAATAGAATTCTATAAAACATTTAAAGACTTATTAATTCCTCCCTTTCTGGAAGTAATCAACCAGATTGATAAAACACAAAGCATACCAGATTCATGCAAAACAGCAATAATTACAGTAATATCAAAGACAGGGAAAGATCCACTTGTACCAGCGTCATATAGACCAATATCTTTACTTAACACAGATTATAAGATAATAGCTAAACTATTAGCAAACAGATTAGCCGACTATGTACCAAAAATAGTAAATCTAGACCAAACTGGATTTATTAAAAAAAGACGAACAACAGACAATATCTGTAAATTTATTAATTTAATTCATGCAGTAGAAGGAAATAAAACTCCAACAGTAGCGATTGCTTTAGACGCAGAGAAGGCCTTTGACAGAGTAGAATGGAATTATTTATTCAAAGTACTACAAAAATTCAGCCTACCAGAGAAATATATTAATTGGATTAAAGCATTATATAAGGGACCATTGGCAAAAGTGACAGTAAATGGATATATATCAAAACAATTTAACTTAAGCAGATCAACAAGGCAGGGATGTCCACTATCTCCCTCACTGTTCGCGTTGGCTATAGAACCACTAGCAGAACTGATAAGAACAGAAAATAAAAGGGATAAAAATAAAAGAGAAGGAATATAAAATCAGTCTATTTGCAGATGACGTTATAATATACTTAACAGAACCAGAAATATCAATAAAAGAATTACATAGGAAATTGAAGGAATATGGAGAAGTGTCGGGGTACAAGATCAATGCAAATAAAAGTGAAGCAATGCCAATGAATAATGCGGATTTCTCAAAGTTTAAGAAAGAATCGCCATTTATATGGCAAATGCAAGCAATGCGATACCTAGGTATACAACTAAATAAAAACCTCGGCCATCTATATAAACTCAATTATCATCCATTAATGAAAAAATTACAAGACGACTTAGAGCATTGGAAAGACTTACCACTAACACTGATAGGAAGGATAAACTGTATTAAAATGAACATTTTCCCAAGGATACAATATTTATTTCAGACATTACCAATACAATTAACAGAGAAATTCTTCAAGGAGTTAAAGAAAATAATAAGGAAATTTTTATGGAAAGGGGGGAAACCGAGGATAGCACTAGATAAATTAACAGAATGGTACAAACAAGGAGGCAAACAACTACCAAACTTTAAAAATTATTATAGCGCCGCACAATTAAGATACCTATCAGATTTTTATCAAACAAGGGAAAAGCCAGATTGGACCAGATTAGAACTAGATAAAATAGGGGAGAAGATACCTGAACTTATACTATATAAATGGGATGAAAAATTGGTACAACGTAGGAATTCACTGGTATTGCATCATCTGCTCAACATTTGGAAGAAGATTCATGTAGAAAGTAATAAAACAAATTACCAACTACCAAAACTAATACTGATGCAAAATCAGCTAATCCCTTTTACAATAGATAACCTTTCCTTTAGAGAATGGGAGAGAAAAGGGATCAAAACAATAGAAAATTGTTTTTCCGGGAAATAAATTATTATCCTTTGAACAAATGAAGGATAAATATAATATAACTCACGATACAATGTTTGCATACCACCAACTGAAAACCTACTTGAAGGGCAAATTGGGAAACAGTCTGAGGTTACCAGAAGGAAGCAATTTTGAATATGTGATTATAGACACAATGATAATTAAAAAATTTGTAACAAACATGTACATCAAACTGGAAGAAAAGGAGAACGAGGAAACAAATGGTAAACCTAAACAAAAATGGGAACAAGATCTAAACATAAAGATAAAGAATGAAACATGGGAGAAGCTATGCTCTGAAACTATGAGAAATACAATAAACACGAGGTTACACATGATACAATATAATTGGTTACTCAGGCTATACACCACACCCCAAAAGTTAAATAAATGGGACCTAACAGTATCAGACAGATGTTTTCGCTGTAAAAAGGAAATGGGAACAACAATTCATTCAATTTGGACATGTGAGAAAGTGGAAAGATTTTGGGAAGATCTAAACCAGATATTAAATAAAATCACAAAAAGCAATATACCAAAAAACCCAGAGATCTTCCTCCTAAGTAATATAAGAAACAAAGAATTTGGACTTGATTTGGATGGAGCACAAAAAAGATTTGTTATGATAGCCCTAGCTGTAGGAAAAAAATGTATTATGTCAACCTGGAAATTAGAGCCATACACGAAACACAATAGAGAAATCCTACCGTGGACTTCCACCACCTAAAATGACAGAAGGAGAAGATAATGAAAAGAACTGACTCAGTAAAATTTCTTGTTTATTTTTATTAAGTGACAACATTGTTTAACGGGTTTAATGTATCTTATAGATTTAACTTTAAATAAATGGGAAAGGGAGTGAGGGAGGGAGGGAAGGGAGGGGGGAAAAGGGGGAGAAAACGACACTGTATATATTTAAGAAGAAAAATGTCTGTATGTATCTTGGTCAATATGGTTTATTGTGTGAAAAATAAAAAAAATTAAAAAAAAAAGTTTATTACCACCTGACAGTACAGATACAACCCAATGAAACAGCGTTTCACGGACTAAAGTGCGCATCCCCACACACACACACACACACACACACACACACACACACAAGGCATGGTATATAAAGATAGAATTTAAAATAAATATAAATAATTTGGGATGAGTGACTCTCATCTTCAATTTCACAGCCTGTGGGAAGAAGTTATTTTCCAGCCTGACAGTCCTGATTTTGATGGTCCTGAACCTGTAGTGGGTCAAGGATTCTGGGTAGAAAAGGTCCTCTGTAATTCTTTGCGCCCTATTAAAGCAATGTTCACAGTAAATGTATGTCACTAGAGGAAAGGAGACCCCGTGATCTTCTTGGCCATTTTGATGATCCTCTGTATTAACTCCTGGTCCGATGCTTTACAGTTACCACATCACACACAGGGAGACAGGACACTCTGAATTGTGCTCCTGTAACAAGATGTGGGTCCAGGATAGGTTGCCCTTTATATCCACACCAAGGAACTTTGTGCTCTCCTCAATGGAACCATTGATGTCAGGTTGTTGTTCTCGCACCATTTTACGAGCCTTCCAACCTCCTCTCTGTAAACCAACTCATTGTTGCCAATGAGGGAAATTACTGTTGCATCATTCACAAACTTGATTCTGTTAGAACTGAATGTGGCAGTACCGTCGTGAGTCAGCAGCATAAACAGAAGAGGGCTGCACTCACAGCCCTGAGGTGGCCAGTGCTCAGTGTGATGGAACCTGTGGTTTTGCTATCAACCCAGACTGACTGTGGTCTTTTGGCCAAGAAATCCAGAATCCAGTGGCAAAGAGGGGTGTTGAGTCCTAGTGAGGACCGTTATCTACCAGCCTCTGAGGCATAATTGTATTTGAATGCCAAGCTGAAGTCAATGAACAGCAAGCAGCCTGGCGAACGAGGCATCAATCTCTCGGTGGGTCAGGTCAGAGTGAATGGTCAAGGCTGCAGCATCATCTTTGAGTTATCAGCCAATTTTGAATCCAAGCTATCAGTTCACTGTGGGTTTCATGGATCTATAACTTCTGGATCAGGTGCTATCTCTGACACTATCTGTGACACTATCCAACTGAAGAGGCACATGAACAAGTAGGGGATGGTAGGATCCGTTTAAGTTGCCATCGTGACATTGTGCCAATCATGAACCGTCCTCACACTTGTCTGGATTAAAAATGCCTGTTCCTGTGCTGTACTGTTCTATGTAGATTTGCAGATTGTGAGGAATTCAAATACAACTTAGGAATGCTTGTATGTGAATAAGGTGGTAAAACCTCCAGCACAAACAGCTGTGTGCCAATAATGGAAATGTCTAGAAAATTTATAAATTTTAAAATGTAACTTTATTTAAGAATGAGCGAATGGACTGAGAGAGCTCATATAATGTTACAGAGAAAGAATGCTCTTCCAACAGGATCTAAATGAACAAGGAATTTAACTCCACAAGTGTGAGCTGTTTTTCTTTGATAAAAATAAGGCAGACATCCACAGGTCAAATTTGAAGGGAGAAAACTATGTTACTGGGAGGACTGTGGACGAACCGAGAGATCTTTGGAGTTCTTGTCGATTGGACACTCAAAGCTGCTGCACATGTGGATAGTGTTTTTAAGAAGGTGTATCTTGTCTTTCAGATTTATTGTCATAGAGTATGTACGTCATCACACACAACCCTTGAGATTTTTTTCCTGCGGGTGAGGTAGAATTACCACTTATTGGTAGTATGAAAAAAAAATCCATGGAATTGAGTTTAAAGAGTTGCAAGGTAAGGTTACAGCTATACAAAACCTTGGCTAGACCCCACTTGGAATATTGTGTTCAGTTCTGGTCACCTCATTACAGGAAATATGTGGATGCTACAGAGAGGGTGTAGAAGAGATTTACAAGTGTTGCTTGGACTGGAGAATATGTCTTATGAAGCAAGGTCAACAGAGCTAGGGCTTATGAGGATAGGTTGAGTGAACTTGGTCTTTCTCCTTTGAATGATGGAGGATGAGGGATGACCTGAGAGAGATGTACAAGATGAAAAGAGGCATTGATTGTGTATGGCCAGAGGCTTTTTCCCAGGGCTAAAATGGCTAACTTTGGGGGGTGGGTGGGAGAGGGGAAAGAGCATACAATATGACCTTGGTAACAGGACCTTCTGGCCTACAAGTGCATGCCCTCCAAATACACCAATTAAACTATAATCCCTGTTCATTTTGAAGGATGGGAGGAAACCAGGGGATCCAGAGGCAACCCACACAAACATGAGAAAACATACAAACTCCGTACTGACAGCGCCAGATTTGAACCCAGGTGGCTGGTTCTATAATAGCATTACACTAACTGCTATGCTAATCATGGCAGTAGACAGGGTGGTGAAGAAAGCATTTGGCACATGCCATCATTGGTCAGGGCACTAAGTACAGGAGCTGGGGTATCATGATACAACTGGACAAGATGTTGGTGAGAGCACACATGAGTACTGTCTGCAGTCCTGGTCATCCAGCTACTGGAAGGATGTCATTAAGGGTGCAGAAAAGATTCAGAGGAATGTCACTGGGTCTGGAGAGTTTGACAGCTAGATAGACTAGGACATTTTTGTGTAGGAGGCTAAGGCGTGAATGTGTATCATGAGGGATGTAGATAAGGTAAATATTCATAGCCTTTGCCCCCAAGGTAGGGGAGTGTGAAACGAGTGGATGTAAATTTAAGACGAGATGGGAAAGATTTAATAGGCACATGAAAGGCACTTTTTTCCATACAAAGGGTGTTGGATGTTTGGAACAAGCTGCCAAGTGGTAGAGGAGGGGCCAATAACAATGTTTGAAAGATATTTAAATAGATATATGGATGAAAATGGCTCAGGATATGGGGTGAGTGAAGGTAAATGGGACTAGCTTAGGTAGTCAACTTGGTCAGCATGGACAAATTGGGACAAAGGGCCTCTGTTTCATTGCGATAAATCTCTGTGACTCTATTGAGGGATAAGAACAGAATTCATTTGGTTGCAGATGAGATATACTGTAGGTTTCCAAAGAGTGAGAGATAGAGGAGCACATCTGCAGGAAAATTACAGAAATGTGCAAGACATGTACCATAGGGACACCACTACTAGTCAAATATCATTGAAATAAAGTTAGAGTACAAGAAAGAGAATTTTTACCCTACGATCCCTCTCATTTTTTAAAGGCTACTGTCGGACCACCACTCAGTGTTCTCTGTTCCAACGAAAAGTGCCTCAAACTCTTCAATCTGTCCCAATGAGGTCCCTTTCAGGTCAGGTCATCCTTGTAAATCATCATTACATTTAAATTTGATAGGAACATTAAAATTATGCCCCAATTCCAAATGTAATTTTGGTCAAGTTTAACTCTGCAATTAAACTCTAACAATTCCAAATCATCTCAATGGTTTCCTTTCACATTTTACCACTCTAATGGCCGTTACTTTAGAAGGCAATTCCCCTGAAGGTCCGTCCCATCTCAAGCACGGTTCAGATCTGCACTGTCTGGACCTGGGCTCTTGCCTGATTTCTGGGTAAATTTTATTTTCATCCATTGTTGGTGCTTGAGGGACCAAACTAGTGCCTGCTATAATGAACAAATTTATTAAATCTGCTGTTTTCTTACTTCTGATCACCAGAGCAGTCCCAGAGTTCCACTTCACATCCAACATTTTTACCGCCAGCATTCACATTTAGACATTCGAATTCCAGGACTCTAGAAAACAAAACGTTTTTTTTTAAATCATCATTAACACAAAAACCTGTGTGAACAAAATTCAAAAGCTGACACACTGCTGAAGCACAGCAGGTAGGATCAAATGTAGACCAGGAAAATACAGACTCTTCAGATGTGGACAGTTCAATGATAAGGTATGAAATGTAACATTGCTAAATGAGATCTGTGACGTGAGTGAGAATGGGAATAAACAATAAAATTGGAGGGCATAATTCTAAAAGTAGGAGACAGGGAGTCTGAGGCTGTAGTATATTGAGAATGCCTGGGTTGGTTGACAAAGTAGTTAAAATGCAAAAAGGATCCATTCTGTACAGAATATAGAGCAAGGAAGTCATAATGAACCTTTGCTCTGAACTGCTTAGCCATAAATGCAAGTGTGTCCAGTTCTGCAAATCACTCAGAAGCAAAAATGTAGACTTTGGAGAGTGCTGAAGAGATTGAGATTTAATTTTTAATTTAATTTAGATATACAACATGGCAATAGACCCTTTCGACCTATGAGCTTGTGCCACCAAAATGCACCCTTACTAAATGCAAAACTTACTAATCTCATATGACTTTAGAATGTGGGAGAAAACCAGGGCACCCAGTGGAAGCCAGTGCAGACACTGGGAAAGGGCACAATCTCCTTACAGACAATGCCGGATTAGAATCTGATTTGCTGGTACTGTAATTAGCATTGTACTAACCACTACACTGTTCCATCCATTTACAAAAGTTATTCCTGAAATGAATGACTTCAGTTCTGCAGATGGACTGGAAATCTAGAGTTATCTTGTGTAGAACACAGATCGTCAGCAGGGATACTTGAAATCGTGTCGGATAATGAACTGCTCCGATCAAGGCTACAGGAAACTGCAGAAGGTTGCGAACATGGTAAAGTCCATCACACACACCCTCCCTTTCGTTGACTCATCTACAATTCCCCCTACCTTGCCACATTAAAGGACTCATCTCACCCTGGCCACACTCTCTTCACCAACCTTACCCCATTCCAAATAGGAAGAAAATTCAAGAGCCTGAGATCACACACCACCAAATTCAAGGACTGGTTCTTTCTTGATATTATCAGACTCCTGAAATAACCCCAAAACAGTCCGTAGTGGAGAGGGTCAAGAATTCCTGGGATCCAAGAATCTGTCCTGGAGCGTCCATGTTGATACAATCACAAAGAAGGCTTGCCAGCGGCTATACTTTGTGAGGTGTCTGAGGAGATTTGGTATGCCACCAAAGATTCTTGTAAACTTGTACAGGTGTACCATGGGGAGAATTCTGGCTGGTTGCATCATTGCCTGGTATGGAGATGCCAACTCTCAGGACAAGAATAAACTCCAGAGTGTTGGTGAGGTTGACCTCACCAAAGCCTTCGACACCGTGAGCAGGAAAGGGCTTTGGCAAATACTAGAGCGCATCGGATGTCCCCCAAAGTTCCTCAACATGATTATCCAACTGCACGAAAACCAACAAGGTCGGGTCAGATACAGCAATGAGCTCTCTGAACCCTTCTCCATTAACAATGGCGTGAAGCAAGGCTGTGTTCTCGCACCAACCATCTTTTCAATCTTCTTCAGCATGATGCTGAACCAAGCCATGAAAGACCCCAACAATGAAGATGCTGTTTACATCCGGTACCGCACGGATGGCAGTCTCTTCGATCTGAGGCGCCTGCAAGCTCACACCAAGCCTGCGACATCACACGCACCACACTTCACTCCATCAAGGACAACTACATGAAATGGTGTCTTAAAAAAGCAGCCTCTATCCTCAAAGACCCCACCATCGAGGCCATGCCCTCTTCACTCTGCTACCATTGGGGAAAAGGTAAAGGAGCCTAAAGACGAGCACTCAACGGCACAAGGACAGTTTCTTCCCCGCTGCCATCAGATTCCAAAATCCAATAAACAAAGCTATCCATGTATATATGCATACCCAAAGTCCATATTTGTCCCAATCACTCCCCCTCGCCCACCCCACCCACCACAGGGAATACTTTTCAAAAACATATCTCAATCCCACTCATCACGGGGCACACGACCTCTAATAAAAAAAATAAATCACAATGGCAATGTCATTCAAAGAAAACACTAAAAAGAAAGAAACTCAAAAGAAAAAGAAAACTAAGGACCTGAAAAGAAAAGAGCAGGTGCATTGTCTGCACCAAGTCCTATTTCCGTAATCACACCTCTGACCTTACTGGGATAATTTAACCTTATCCCTATTTAAAAGGGGGAGGGGAGGGGGAATCAATCTATTTGAGAACCAATGTACTGCAAGTAAGGTTGCCACACTCTACTGAATGTGTCATGTTTCCTCTATAGATTATATGTGATTTTTTTTCCAGTGAAATGCAACTCTGCATGTCCATATTCCATCGTGTGGCATTTAGCTGGGAGTCGGACGTGCACGAAACCACTATACACTTCCTGGCTGCCGACAAGGTGACCTTCAGAAACAAAATTTGGAATTTAGTCATTCTAAACTGCACTTCTCCAATATCCCCCAAGAGGATAAGCTCTGGGTCCTGTGGAAAATCCACGCTTGTAATTTTTTTTTAAGAATATCCCCTAGGTCTTCCCAAAAAGGTCTCACCTTTGAGAACAGCCAGGTAGAGTAGGTGAAAGTTCCCACCTCCACACCTCATCTAAAACTTATTTCTGAAATCTCTGACTTTGATCTGTGTCGTTTCTGAGGTGTAAGGTACAACTGGTACAGGAAGATATATTGCACCATCCTGTATCTGGCATTGACAATCCCCGTCACACTGTCCAGACACAGTTCCTACCCCATTCTTCATTAACTGTCGGACCCAAGTCCGATTCCCATCTCTCCCTCTGTGTACTATTATTTTCATAGTAATGTCGTAATATGGTTATAATATGAATGTTTGCTCTATGACACTGCCACAAAACATCAAATTTCATGACTTGTTCATGTCAATAAATTCTGATTCTGAAATAGTAAAATTCTGTTGCCTTTGCTCTGTCCCAACTGATCTCTTTCGGTAACTCTGCACCCTTATTCTGCGCCACACTTGTATGATGTATGAGATGTTCAACTAGTATGAAAATAATCTTGATCACTGCATCTTGATACATATGACAATAAACAAAAGATATAATTAGGCATAAACTATTCTCTGTGGAGGAATCACAGAATTATGATGATTGCCAAGGGAACACAAATTAACATGAAAAATTTTGTTTCATCAACAAAAGGATGGAAGGGATCACCAACATTCTTATCAAGTGGCATTTACTCACCAATGGGTTTCCCAAGGACCATTACAGTCTTAATCACAGCCTTGGTCCAAAGACAGATCAGGGCTGAATTCCAGAGAGTGACTGCCTCTGATGTTAAGACAGCACGTGACAACACCTAGCAAAACTCAAGTTAATGGATATGACAGGGGAAATACTCCCCTGGTTGAAGTGTCATACCTTAGACTTTCAGCCCAGGATATCACTGCACTATTTTCCCCATGAGATGGTGCCATCTAGTAATCCTATACAGAGGCAGAGCGGGGTGCTGAGTCCCAGTGAGGACAGTTTATCCACTAGCATTTAAGTACGATCATGTTGAGCAACGAACAGCAACCTTGTGCGTGAGGTATCATTCTCTAGGTGGGTCAGGACACAGTGGCGGGTAACGCCTATTGCATCATCAGTGGACCAACGAAAGCTGCTGTGACAGTTTGATTGCGCTGATTGTTTGCCAGTTTGGTTATTAGCCAGATTGATAGTTCTCATTTGAAGTTGTTCCCCAATGGCAAACAATTTGAAACTGTAATCTCCTCTTCTTTTCTTAAAGTTCAACCAGATAAAGTCGCAGTATCACCATCAACCGTGCGCGCAAACACACACAAAGGTTGACTGTGATTACAATGTGAGACTGTGGTGTGGAGTCAGGATGAGGTCTACCCTGAGCAGCAACAACATGAACACATGCTAACCAGATGGCACCCAGGAATGGGGCAGATGTTGAATGAGTTTTCTTGCTCTTTACCCTGAGGCCACCACTTGTACTGTGATTATAGCAAATGCAAGTAATCACACAGCACATTAACCTCAGCTGGGCACGAGTTTTAGGAAATATCAAAAGTTCGTATGCTATGGCCACTCTGTCATCTTCATTTGTAAGAGGCAAGTTTTTAAATAAATCATAAGATGTTCATGTACCTGACTCCCTGAGTAGGGCTATAGTCACCACCAATGGCTTCGATTGCATCAGAAAGAAAATTTGCCAGAACAGTTTTTCCACTCTAAAATGACAAATCCAAGAACATATTAATTCAAGAGGAACCAGCACAATATAATTAAGATTTAGATGTAGATTTATATACTCTAAAGAAATGCAACATGCAAGCCTTCCTGAGAAGTTCCCATGACAATATTCTTAGTTTCCACCCAAATGAGAGGAGAATTCAGGAATGAAGGGCAAGGCTGACCAGAGATATTGAGTTTTGGTTGAGAAAACAAAAGTGGCATATGCCAATTAAATACAGGTGAAATCAAGTGGATCCTTTGCAGAGTACTGAGAGGGAAATCAGAAGGACAAAGAGAGGGTATGAAATAGTTCTGGCACACAAGGTGACGGAGAATCCTCAATCTTGGTAATGATCATTCAGGAGTCAGTAGAATCTGACATGGCCCTGGAGGACTGTAAAATCATAAATGTCACCCCACAATTCAAGACGTGGGGGTATGGGGAGGCAGCAGTAAGGAAATTATAGACCGGTTAGGCCTGACGTCTGTTGCAACCAATTATAAAGGATGAGGTCACGGGTTATTTGGAGAAACATGACAGCATAGGCCAATGCCAGCATGGTTTCCTTAAGGGAAAATCTTGCATGACAAACCTATAGGAACTCTTTGAAAAGTGACAAGCAGGCTGGATAAGGGAGATGGTATTTGGATTTTCAGATGGCATTTGACAAGGTGCCTCACATGAGGCTTTTTAAGATAACAGCCAATGGTACAACAGGAAACATACTAGCCTGGGTAGAGCATTGGTTGACTGGCAGGAAGAAGAGTTGGAATACAAGAATCATATCCTGGTTGGCTGCCAGTTGCTAGTGGTGTTCTACAGGGGTTGGTGTTGGGGCCGCTTCTGTTGTATATTAATGATTTGAATTATAAGAATGAGGACGGCACGGTTGAATCCTAAGCTGTCTGTAAGGAGTTTGTATGCTCCCCCCATGCCTGTGTAGGTTTTCCCTGGGGGCTCCGGTTTCCTCCCACCGTTTGAAATGTTCTGGGGTGTAGGTTTTTTTGGTCTAATTGGGCGGCACAAACTTGTGGCCTGAAGTGTCCTGTTACCGTGCTGTACGTCTAAATTTAAATTTAAACATAAGAAATAGGAGTAGGAGCAGGCCATCCCACCCATCGAGCCTGCTCCACTATTCAATCAGCTCATGGCTGATCTGATGATAGGCTCACTTCCACCTACCTGCCTTTTCCCCATATTCATTAATTCCCCAGCTCTGTAAAAATCTATCCAACCATGTGGATTTCAGAATGAATGGCTTTATAGCCAATATGATACAAAGGTAGGTGGAGGAGCAGGTAGTGTTGAGGAAACAGGGAGGCTGTAGAAGGACTTAAACTGATTAGGAGAATTGGGCAGAGAACTGGCAAATGAAATATATCGTAAAGTGTATGGTCACACACTATGGTAGAAAAAGTAAACAAGCATTTAAAAAATAGAGAAAACTGAAAATACCCAGATGCAAAGGGACCTGGGAGTTCTTGTGCAGGAGAGCCTGAAGGTAAACTTGCATGTTGAGACAGTGGTGAAGAAGCCAAATGTAATGCTGGTATTCACTTCAAGAGGAATAAAATATAAGAACAGGCATGTGATGTTGATGCTCTATATGGCACTGGTGAGATGTCATTTGGAGTATTATGAGCGGTTTTGAGCTCCTCATTTAAGAAACTATGTACTGACGTTGGAGAGGGTACAAAGGAGGTTCACCAGGATGATTCTGGGAATGAAAGGGTTAGCATACGAGGAGCATTTGACAGCTCTTGACCTGTATTCATTGGAATTTATAAGAATGAGAGGGGGGATCTCATTGAAACATTTTGAATGTCGAAAGGCAGAGTAGATATTGAAAGGTTGTTCCCCATGGTGGGTGTGTCTAGGAAAAGAGGGCACAACTTCAGGATTAAAGGGCATCTGCTTAGAACAGAGATATGTGTAGGTCGTGGAGGTCAGGTCATTGAGTATATTTAAGGCAGAGATTGGTAGGTTCTTGATTAGCCAGGGCATCAAAGTTATGGGGAGAAGGCTGGGCATTGGGGGTGACTGTGAAAATGGATCAGCTCATGATTGAATGACAGGGCAGACTTAATGCACTGATACCTTATTTCTGCTCCCATGTCTTAAGGTCAATCATTCTATGAGTATATTAAGGGCAATGAATAATTAAGAAGAGAATAGAGCCACTTAACGATAAACAAGGTCATTAACATGGAGGCATTGGAGATGAGCAAGATCCTAAATGAGTATTTTGCCTTGGATTTTACCATTGAGAAAGACTAGGGTATCCTGAGAAGTAAATGGTCATGGCTTGAATAGAATCCATATTATGCAAGAGGGGGCGCTGGAGGTCTTATAAAGCAAAAAGTAGATAAATCCCTGGGGCCTGGTCAGGATACAGGAAGCTGGGAAGAACTGGAGACCTGCAGAAATATATGTACCATTGTTGAGCACAAATGAGTGCCAGGAGACTAGAAGGTGGCTAATGTTTTGTCATATCTAAAGAAGGATGAAAGGATAAAATAGAACTATAGGCTTAATTGTGAATAAGAGTCTGCTGGGGATTCTGAGGGACAGGATCAACATGCATTTGGAAAGGCAAGGATGGGGTAGGGAGAGTCAGTGTAGCTTTGTGAGTGGGAAGTCATGTCTCACAAATTTGCCCTTTTTTTGATGAGGTAACCAAGATGGAAGAGGGAAGGGTGATAGACCTTATTTACATGGACTTTACCAAGGCTATTGACAAGGTCCTGCATGGTAGGATGGTCTGGAAGATCAGATCACATTGGATCCAGCGTGAGCTGGCCAAATGGATACAGAATAGTTCTGATGATAAGAAAGTGAAATGTAGAGGTGAGTTGGATGCTTCCGACTAGTGATGTCCTGCAAATATCAGTGTTGTTTGTCATCCACATTAACAATTTGGATGTTAATGTAGTCAGCGTGATTAGTTAGCTTGTGGATGATACCAAAACTTGTGGAATAGCAGACAGTGAAGAAGGTTATCTGAGGTTACAACAAGATCCAAATGAAATGGGGAAGTGGACCATGGCAGGTGGAAATTAATTCAGAGAAGTGCAAGGTGTTACACTTTTCAAGACTTGCACAGTGACTGGTAAGGCCCTGGAGAGTAATTCAGAAAAAGGGTGCAGATACATAGTTCCCTGAAAATGACAACACAGGTCGATAGGGTGCAGGGCTGGCACTACCATTAGGCTAGCTGGGCAGCCACCTAGGGCGCAGTCCTCAGAGGGGCACTGTTGAAGGGAGATTCCAACAGCTTCGGCACCTCTGAATCATGAATGATGTGGTTCTGACTAACACGCTACAAGCAAGCATATCAATCTGGTAAGGCAGAGAGAGGAAGTAGTACTGCACACATCGAACATCACGTCAGGTATTGCACCCACCACTCAGCCTAGTCACCATTCACCCTGCACTCAGCCCGGCCTAGGGCACAAAATAGTCTGGCACTGGCCCTGACTGGGTGATGAAAGCAGGGTTTGGCACACTTGACTTCATTGGTAAAGGCACTGAGTTCAGAAGCAGGGATGTCATGTTGCAATTGTACAAGATATTGGTGAGACCACACTTGGAATATTGTGCACAGCTACAGAAATATATCATTAATCTGGAAAGAGTGCAGTGATGATATAAGTAAATCATGTTTACAATCGTTTTTTTCCCGAGAGTAGAGGAATCTAAAACTAGAGGGTAAAGATTGAAGGTGAGAGGAGAAAAATTGAAAATCGACTTGAGCGGCACCTTTCCAGGCGGAGGGTGGTGGGTATATAGAATGGGTTGCTTAAGGAGGTGGTAAAGGTAGGTATAATTGTAACATCAGTAAGACATTTAGAAAGTGCATTACATTTTAAATTTAAATTCCATTTAAATGTGAAATTTACACAGAGTAACAAGCCCTCCCGGCCCACAAGCCCATGCTGCCCAAATACCCCAATTAATCAACAAACTTCATATGCTTTGGAGGGTTGGAAGGACACCAGAACACACCCAGAGGAAACCTGCACAGGTCATGGGGTGAATGTACACAATTCTTACCGACAGTGGGGGGGGGGGGGGAAATTCCAATCCAGATCACTGGATTGACCAAAGGCTTGCAAAAGGGAATAATGTAGGTGGACAAAGAGGTCAGCATGGAGGTGATGGGCCTGCTTTTGTGCTGTCTGACTATGCATACGAGTAAAGGTCCATGAATAGGAAAGGTTTAAAGCCAAACACAACAAGAAATAGGACAACTTGGGTGGACAGAGACCGAGCAGAGACCAATTGGGTCAATGAGCCTGTTTCCATCCTGTAAAAATAAATCTATGACTTAATGAGATCCAAGATAGTGGTAATTAACAAAGAGTTACTATTCCAATTTTTTTGTCCATTCTATATCACACCATCTCACTGCCGTCGCCCCCGTCCCCGTCCACCATCATTCCCATCCGCCCCCCATCACCCACGTCTCCCCCAACATTCCGGTCCGCCCCATCCCCATCTAATCCCTCTCTCCGTGCCGCTCCTGCCCTATGTGAGCACACGCCATTGCCTTGCCGCCCGCACTCACCTCTCTCGGGCCCACGACCAGCAGCTTGGCGTTAAACATGGCGCCGCTACCGTCACCATGGACACCGCAGGAGCACGGACCTCACTTCCGGCTGCGCCAAGGCTTCCGGGCCGCCGCCACTTGCCATTGGTCCACGCGGGGCCCTCCCCAGCCCACGACTGTGACCTGTCCGTGACTGTGACGGCCCCGTGACAGTGACAATCCCATAACAATGAGTCCCGTGACAGTGATTGTGACCACCCCATGACAGTGACAGTAACGGCCCCATGTTAGTGTCCGCCCCATGATAGTGAGAGTGACTGCCCTTTCACAGTGACCACCCCTTGACAGTGACAATGGACGCCCAACTACCACCCACACCTGGACAGTGGACCAGTAGTGTTTATTGTCATATACACAAGTACTGTGCACCGACATTCCTGATTACAGCAGCCACAGGAAAGTAAAACACCAACAATAAATACACATTAAATCGCCACAAAAAATGCTAGTCACGATTCCTTTTCTAAATATTACAGAACATGTGATATTACATCAAATTTCCTTCTGCCTGGAGAGCAGCAGCAATCATGAAGGATCCACACCACCAGCACACGCCCTGTTCTCGCTGCTGCCATCAGGAAAGGTCTAGGGGTCACAAGACTCACAGCACCAGGTTCAGGAACAGCTGCTCCCCCTCCACCATCAGACTCCTCAACAACAAACTCAATTAGAGATTTATTTAAAGACTCTTACTTGCGCTCTTTACTTATTAATGTATATTTATTTTTTCTGTATTGAACCATCAGTTTGTTTACATTTCTCTCTTTTGTACATGTATTTTTTTTTGAGTACAGTTTACACACTGAAAAGTAGAAATTCTGCCTGGCCCACAAGAAAAAGAATCTCAGGTTTGAATGTCACGTCATCTATGTACTCTGACAATAAATTTGAACTTGAACCTTCAGCTCCATTGCTATCCAAGTATCGGTCCAAAGGGCAGCTTATTCCATCATGTGGCGTGATCAACGACCACTCACAGACATGAAGTAGTCAAAGGCTTTATTAACCAGAAAACCTCTACCCACTGCTGGCTCGCATCCAAGACAGGTATGGAGGGAGGAGACTAGGGGCATCAGTCTTTATTCAGGATCACACAGTGGGGAGTTACAGGAATGGAAGGCGGCCTAGCCTGCCCAGTCTAGCAAGGACATGTCTGCAGAGCCGCATTCCACCACACATCCACCCATCACTCACTGTGACAAAGTGTAGTCACTGGTGGGGGGCCCAGACTGAGTGTGGAAATGCAAGTGTCGATTGCATACTGCAGCTACACTATTAAGGTTTGGGTGACCTTGCTTCCCCTCTGTTGTCCTGTAAGCTGAACAGCTTCTGACAATTTGCCCTACTCTGTGAAGTTTTGTTAGAGGCAGGATGCCACATATGGCAAGAAAGCAGAGTTGGAACAATGATTCAGGGAGGTCGATCCTCTCATCGACTAGTGGGGTAATATTTTGGCCCACGTGCTGCTGTGAGCATGCACAAGATGGAGAGGTGGAGCCATTTCCTCGTAGTTGATGAAGTTGATGAGACCAAAGGCAGCCATGTTTTTGGCAGCTGCTGCTTCTAGATCTTTCTTGAACTTGGTGAGCAATTGAAAAGGATCCTGTCAAGTTCAGGGGCCAGATTCAAGGGCAGCTTCTTTCCATGTGCCAAAACTTTTCTGATAAGTAAAAGATGATCTCAATCTCACACCCCTCCCTGATGATGGGCCGTGAAGTTTTAACTGCCCTTTTCTCTATTCTGCACAACCTGCTGGATGAACTGACTTGCCTGATAGCACACCAAAAAAGGGTTTTTGTTACGATTCAGTGCTTGTTTTTAAATTTACTCATTCAGCACGACTATTTCAGTCCACGAGTCCATACCACCCAATTTACACCCCATTAACCTACACCCCAGAACATTTTGAATGGTGGGAGGAAACCGGAGCCCCTGGGGAAAACCCACACAGACATGGGAAGAATGTACACACTCCTTACAGTCATCACAGGATTCGAACCCAGATCCTGATCACTGGTGCTGTAAAGGCATTGCACTAACCACTACGACAACTGTTCTGCCCCAATTTTTTTTCCATCTCGTTCATTCATTACAAAAAATAAATAATTCAACTCCCTGCCCAGAGAGCAAGCAGACATGGTCCCTTCTTGAAGAACACGTCTGTAGAGGAGGAGTTACGTGATGGAGTAGTGGCCGGACGGTGAACTCCAGCCCTCTCCAGAAAAGTCAGAAAAAACAAAGCAAAACACAAAGGCACAAAAATAAAAATCAAAGTAAAGTGAATATAAAGGTGGAAAGAAGATGGCGACGAAAAAAGAAAAGTCGAAACCAACGGTAAGAAGAGAGGAAGAGAAGACAATGGAAGATGAAGGAAAAGGCCTTACCTGTTCGAAGAGGCCCACGGTGGAGAGAGAAACCCGCTCCCTCAGGTCGGTAGAAAGTGGACTACAAAAATGGCTCGCTGAGCCGAGTAAAAGTGCCGAGGAGTCGCGCATGCGCGATGCGCATGAAAAAAACACACCGACGGGAGGGGTGACCAGCTGGGGAGTCGATCTCCGCAGCCGGCAATGACAGCTGCAGAACACCTGCAGCAAGAGGAGAACATAGAAGACAACGAAAACAAGAAAGAAGAGAAGAAAAGGGCAACAAAGAAACAACAGATGGCCAACCCAGAGGAAGAAGAAGAGGAAGAGGAAGAGTACAGTGAAATAGAAGAAGAAGGGAAAGGCAAGATAAAGGATATACTTTCTCTTATTGAAGAATACATGGAGTCATTTAAAGAATGGCAAGCGCAAGAATTTAATGATTTAAGAAGAAGAATAAACAATACAGAAGAGAAAATGAATAATAGATATGACCTTATCAGAAATGGGAAAAAGAATGGACAAGGTGCAAGAACGAGAAGCAGCAGTAGAAATGGAGGTAGAGGACTTAAAAAAGAAATTAGAGGAATCTAATAAAAAAGTTAAAGAGACACAAGAACTGTTAGCTCAGAAAATAGATATAATGGAAAATTATAACAGAAGAAATAACATAAAGATAGTGGGCCTTAAGGAAGATGAAGAAGGCAAGAATATGAGAGAATTTATAAAAGATTGGATCCCTAGGATCCTAGAATGTCCAGAACTACAGCAAGAAATGGAAATAGAAAGGGCACATAGAGCATTGGCCTTTAAACCACAATCACAACAAAAGCCAAGATCTGTTTTAGTAAAATTCCTAAGATATACTACAAGAGAAAAGGTACTGGAGAAAACAATGGAAAAAGTAAGAGAGGACAATAAGCCACTGGAGTACAAAGGGCAAAAAATCTTCATTTATCCAGATATAAGTTTTGAACTCCTGAAGAAGAGAAAGGAGTTCAATACAGCAAAGGCGATTTTATGGAAGAAAGGGTATAAATTTATACTAAAGCATCCAGCGGTATTGAAAATATTTATTCCAGGACAACAAAACAGACTATTCTCGGATCCAGAGGAAGCACGAAAATTTGCAGAACAATTACAAAATAGGCTGAGAGATGAAGACGTGTAACAAGAGTACAAAAGACTGCAAACTAAAAAGACACAAGATTTGAACTCCTGAAGAAGAGGAAGGAGTTCAAAACATCGAAAACGATCTTATGGAAAAAAACTATTCTCGGATCCAGAGGAAGCAAGGAAATTTGCAGAACAACTACAAAACAAAGAGAGATGAAGACATGTAATAAGAGTAAAAATGACCACGATTTATATGTATGTGGGTAAAGAGGTATATGTGTGTATATGTATAATGTGCATACATGAATGTATCCGTATTTAGAGGAAAATATAGATAGTATAGACAAGAATTAATAAGGGAAGGAAAAGGAATAGAGGGAATAAGGAGGGAATTAAAAGAGTGACCTTTGTCACATATGAAAAGTGAAATCTTTTCTGGGGGGGGCTGGGTGGGGGGGTGTTACGGTCACTGCAAAATCAGCTGACACTTGCGAGTGAATTTGCAAATCCAAATGGAGAGGGGAGATGTGGTTGTCCGACAAGTGATAAAGGACAACTCAGGAGGGGAAGGGGGGATTGGGGCTAAAGAAGTTTTAAATAGGAGATAAGGAAAATGTTTTTTTTTTGATTTTTTATTTTTCACACCATAAATCACGTTAGCCATGATATACACTTTTTCTTTTTCACACATATACAGTGACTTTTTCTCCCCCCCCTCCCTCCTCCCAAGCCACCCCCCCCTCATCCATTTTAGGTATACAATCTAGGTTGCATTAAGCCAGTCAGACAATGTTGTCATTCAACAAAAATACACCAGAAATTCGACTGAGTCCATTCTTTTCTTCTCTTCTCCTTCCATCAACTTAGGTAATGTTTGTTCCCAGTAGATTTTCGCTATTGTATTTAATGTAAGGCTCCCATACTTGTTCGAATATTTCAATATTATTTCTTAAACTATATGTTATTTTTTCTAATGGAATACATTTATTCATTTCTATATACCATTGTTGTATTTTCAAATTATCTTCCAATTTCCAGGTTGACATAATACATTTTTTTGCTACGGCTAGGGCTATCTTAACAAATCTTTTTTGTGCATCCTCCAAGTCAATTCCAAATTCTTTATTTTTTATGTTACTTAGGAGAAAGATCTCTGAATTCTTTGGTATATTGTTTTCTGTTATTTTATTTAATATCTGATTGAGATCATCCCAAAATTTTTCTACTCTCTCACATGTCCAGATTGCATGAATTGTTGTTCCCCTTTCTTTTTTACATCAGATACTGTTGGGTCCCATTTATTTAACTTTTGCGGTGTAATGTATAGTCTGTGTAACCAATTATATTGTATCATACGTAGCCTCGTATTTATTGTATTTCTCATCGTTCCAGAACATAATTTCTCCCATGTTTCCTTTTTTATCTTTATATTTAAATCTTGTTCCCATTTTTGTTTAGTTTTACCATTTGTTTCCTTATTCTCCTTTTCTTGCAGTTTAATATACATATTTGTTATAAATCTTTTGATTAACATTGTATCTGTAATCACATATTCAAGGTTACTTCCCTCTGGTAAACTCAAATTGCTTCCTAATTTATCTTTCAAGTAGGATCTCAGTTGGTAATATGCCAGCGCTGTATCTCCAGTTATATTGTACTTATCTCTCATTTGTTCAAAGGATAAGAATCTACTTCCTGAAAAACAATTTTCTATTCTTTTAATCCCTTTTTTTTCCCATTTTCTAAAGGAAAGGTTGTCTATTGTAAAAGGGAGTAGCTTATCTTGCGTCAATATTAGTTTTGGTAATTGATAATTTGTTTTATTTCTTTCTACATGAATCTTTTTCCAAATATTGAGGAGATGGTGTAATACTGGAGAAGTTCTATGTTGTACCAATTTTTCGTCCCATTTATATAATATGTGTTCAGGTATCTTTTCCCCTATTTTATCTAATTCTAATCTCGTCCAGTCTGGTTTTTCCCTTGTTTGATAAAAATCTGATAGGTATCTTAATTGTGCGGCTCTATAATAATTTTTGAAGTTTGGCAATTGTAAGCCTCCTTGTTTATACCATTCTGTTAATTTATCTAGTGCTATCCTCGGTTTCCCCCCTCTCCATAAAAATTTCCTTATTATTTTCTTTAACTCTTTGAAGAATTTTTCTGTCAGTTGTATTGGCAATGCCTGAAATAAGTATAGTATCCTTGGAAAAATGTTCATTTTAATACAGTTTATCCTTCCTATCAGTGTTAGTGGTAGCTCTTTCCAATGCTCTAAATCGTCCTGTAATTTTTTCATTAGTGGATTGTAATTGAGTTTATATAATTGGCCTAGATTTTTGTTTATTTGTACACCTAGGTATCTTATTGCCTACATTTGCCATCTGAATGGAGATTCCTTCTTAAATTTTGAGAAATCCGCATTATTCATAGGCATTGCTTCACTTTTATTTACGTTTATCTTGTATCCCGACACTTCTCCATATTCCTTCAATTTCTTATATAATTCTTTTATTGATAGTTCTGGTTCTGTTAAGTACACTATCACATCATCCGCAAATAGACTGATTTTATATTCCCTGTCTTTTATTTTTATTCCTTTTATATTATTATCTATTCTTATCAATTCTGCTAGTGGTTCTATAGCTAGCGCAAACAATAACGGTGATAGTGGGCATCCCTGCCGCGTTGACCTGCTTAAGTTAAATTGCTTTGATACATGTCCATTTACTGTCACTTTCGCTAACGGTCCCTTATATAATGCTTTAATCCAATTAATATACTTCTCCGGTAAACTGAATTTTTGCAATACTTTGAACAAATAATTCCATTCTACTCTGTCGAAGGCCTTCTCTGCGTCTAAAGCAACTGCTACTGCAGGTGCTTTATTTCCTTCTACTGCATGAATTAAGTTAATAAATTTACAAATATTGTCTGTTGTGCGTCTTTTTTTGATAAATCCAGTTTGGTCTAAATTTACCATTTTCGGTACCTGTTCTGCTAATCTGTTTGCTAATAGTTTAGCTATTATCTTATAATCTGTGTTTAGCAAAGATATTGGTCTATATGACGCTGGTGAGAGTGGATCTTTCCCTTGTTTTAGTATCACTGTAATTATTGCTGTTTTACATGAATCTGGTAAGTTTTGTGTCTCATCAATCTGGTTAATTACATCCAGGAGGGGCGGTATTAATAGGTCTTTAAATGATTTGTAGAATTCTATTGGGAGTCCATCCTCTCGTGGTGTCTTATTATTTGGTAATTTTTTTATTATCTCTTGTATTTCTACTGTTCCAAATGGTTCTGTGAATTTATTTTGTTCCTCTATTTGCAGTTTTGGTAGTTCAATTTTAGTCAAAAATTCATCTATTTTCCCTTCTTTCCCTTCGTTTTCAGTTCGGTATAAATGTTCATAGAATTCTCTGAAGTTTTCCTTAATTTCTTTCGGATTATATGTAATTTGTTTGTCTTTTTTCCTTGTTGCCAATACCATTTTCTTAGTTTGCTCTGTCTTAAGCTGCCATGCTAAGATTTTGTGTGTTTTTTCACCTAGTTCATAATATTTCTGTTTTGTCTTCATTATATTCTTCTCCACCTTATATGTTTGTAATGTTTCATATTTTATTTTTTTATCCGCCAATTCTCTTCTTTTAGTTGTATCTTCCTTCATTGCTAATTTTTTTTCTATGTTTACTATTTCCCTTTCCAACTGCTCTGTTTCCTGATTGTAGTCCTTCTTCATCTTGGTTACATAACTTATTATTTGCCCTCTAATGAATGCTTTCATTGCGTCCCATAGTATAAACTTATCTTCCACTGATTCCGTATTTACTTCAAAATACATTTTTAATTGTTTTTCAATTGAGTTTTTCAAGCTTTGTTGGGACCAAGGTAAACTGCCTCAGGATCTTCGTGATGCCACCATCATCACCCTGTACAAAAACAAAGGCGAGAAATCAGACTGCTCAAACTACAGGGGAATCACGTTGCTCTCCATTGCAGGCAAAATCTTCGCTAGGATTCTACTAAATAGAATAATACCTAGTGTCGCCGAGAATATTCTCCCAGAATCACAGTGCGGCTTTCGCGCAAACAGAGGAACTACTGACATGGTCTTTGCCCTCAGACAGCTTCAAGAAAAGTGCAGAGAACAAAGGACTCTACATCACCTTTGTTGACCTCACCAAAGCCTTCGACACCGTGAGCAGGAAAGGGCTTTGGCAAATACTAGAGCGCATCGGATGTCCCCCAAAGTTCCTCAACATGATTATCCAACTGCACGAAAACCAACAAGGTCGGGTCAGATACAGCAATGAGCTCTCTGAACCCTTCTCCATTAACAATGGCGTGAAGCAAGGCTGTGTTCTCGCACCAACCCTCTTTTCAATCTTCTTCAGCATGATGCTGAACCAAGCCATGAAAGACCCCAACAATGAAGACGCTGTTTACATCCGGTACCGCACGGATGGCAGTCTCTTCAATCTGAGGCGCCTGCAAGCTCACACCAAGACACAAGAGAAACTTGTCCATGAACTACTCTTTGCAGACGATGCCGCTTTAGTTGCCCATTCAGAGCCAGCTCTTCAGCGCTTGACGTCCTGCTTTGCGGAAACTGCCAAAATGTTTGGCCTGGAAGTCAGCCTGAAGAAAACTGAGGTCCTCCATCAGCCAGCTCCCCACCATGATTACCAGCCCCCCCACATCTCCATCGGGCACACAAAACTCAAAACGGTCAACCAGTTTACCTATCTCGGCTGCACCATTTCATTAGATGCAAGGATCGACAATGAGATAGACAACAGACTCGCCAAGGCAAATAGCGCCTTTGGAAGACTACACAAAAGAGTCTGGAAAAACAACCAACTGAAAAATCTCACAAAGATAAGCGTATACAGAGCCGTTGTCATACCCACACTCCTGTTCGGCTCCGAATCATGGGTCCTCTACCGGCACCACCTACGGCTCCTAGAACGCTTCCACCAGCGTTGTCTCCGCTCCATCCTCAACATCCATTGGAGTGCTTACATTCCTAACGTCGAAGTACTCGAGATGGCAGAGGTCGACAGCATCGAGTCCACGCTGCTGAAGATCCAGCTGCGCTGGATGGGTCACGTCTCCAGAATGGAGGACCATCGCCTTCCCAAGATCCTGTTATATGGCGAGCTCTCCACTGGCCACCGTGACAGAGGTGCACCAAAGAAAAGGTACAAGGACTGCCTAAAGAAATCTCTTGGTGCCTGCCACATTGACCACCGCCAGTGGGCTGATAACGCCTCAAACCGTGCATCTTGGCGCCTCACAGTTTGGCGGGCAGCAACCTCCTTTGAAGAAGACCGCAGAGCCCACCTCACTGACAAAAGGCAAAGGAGGAAAAACCCAACACCCAACCCCAACCAACCAATTTTCCCCTGCAACCGCTGCAATCGTGTCTGCCTGTCCCGCATCGGACTTGTCAGCCACAAACGAGCCTGCAGCTGACGTGGACTTTTTACCCCCTCCATAAATCTTCGTCCGCGAAGCCAAGCCAAAGAAGAAGATACATTCTTGGAGGGATGTCCTCTAGCTTTACTGTCAGTATTAAGGGTGAATGGTCCGATAGCATTCTTGCTTTATATTCTGTTTTTCTTACTCTATCCTGCATACTAGCTGATAACAAAAATAGGTCTATTCTTAAGTATGTTTTATGTCTAGTCGAGTAGTATGAGTATTCCTTTTCTTTTGGGGTTTGTTTCCTCCATATGTCCACAAGTTTCATTTCTTGCATTGATTTAATTATAAATTTGGTTACTTTGTTCTTCCTGTTAATTTTTTTCCCCGTTTTATCCATATTTGGATCCAAATTCAGATTGAAATCTCCTCCTATTAGTATGTTCCCTTGCGTATTAGCTACCTTCAAAAAGATATCTTGCATAAACTTTTGATCTTCTTCGTTAGGTGAATATATATTAAGTAGATTCCAATGCTCCGAATATATCCGACATTTTATCATAACATATCTCCCTGCTGGATCTATTATTTCCTCTTCTATTTTAAATGGCACATTTTTGCTAATTAATATAGCCACTCCTCTTGCTTTTGAATTATACGATGCTGCTGTTACATGTCCTACCCAATCTCTCTTTAATTTCTTGTGCTCCAATTCAGTTAAGTGTGTTTCTTGGACAAATGCTATATCTATTTTTTCCTTTTTCAGTAAATTTAGTAGTTTCTTCCTTTTAATTTGGTTATGTATTCCATTAATATTTGAAGTCATATAGTTCAGCGTAGCCATTTTATATTTTGTTTATCTTCTCTTTCCGTTTTTCCATCATTACCTTTCCTCCTTTTCCATTTCTGTTTTCTTATTTTCAACTCTTTACAAGACAACATTCCTACAACATCCAACATTTTCCTTATTCTCCTATTTCTATCTTCTTTATTCCCAATCTCCCCTTCCCCTCCTGAGTTGTCCTTTATCCCTTGTCGGACAACCACATCTCCCCTCTCCATTTGGATTTGCGAATCCACTCGCAAGCGTCAACTGATCTTGCAGTGACCGCTATTTTCCCCCACCCAGCCCCCCCAGAAAAGATTTCACTTTTCATATGTCACAAAGGTCACTCTTTTAATTCCCTCCTTATTCTCTCTATTCCATTACCTTCCCTTATTAATTCTTGTCTATACTATCTATATTTTCCTCTAATTACAGATACATTCACGTATGCACATTGTCTCTATTCACTCTTATACCTCTTTACCCGCATACATATCCATCGTGGTCATTTTTACCCTCATTACCCGTCTTCATCCCTCAGTCTATTTTTGTTTTTACCCACATACATATCAATCGTGATCATTTTTACTCTCATTACCCGTCTTCATCCCTCAGTCTATTTTTGTAATTGTTCTGCAAATTTTCGTGCTTCTTCTGGATCCGAGAATAGTCTGTTTTGTTGTCCTGGAATAAATATTTTCAATACCGCAGGATGCTTCAGTATAAATTTATACCCTTTCTTCCATAAAATCGCCTTTGCTGTATTGAACTCTTTTCTCTTCTTTAGGAGTTCAAAACTTATATCTGGATAAATGAAGATTTTTTTGCCCTTTGTATTCCAGTGGTTTGTTGCCCTCTCTTACTTTTTCCATTGTCTTCTCCAGTACCTTTTCTCTTGTAGTATATCTTAGGAATTTTACTACAATAGATCTTGGTTTTTGTTGCGGTTGTGGTTGAGAGGCCAATGCTCTATGTGCCCTTTCTATTTCCATTTCTTGCTGTAGTTCTGGACATCCTAGGGTCTTAGGGATCCACTCTTTTATAAACTCCCTCATATTCTTGCCTTCTTCATCTTCCTTAAGGCCCACTATCTTTATGTTATTTCTTCTGTTATAATTTTCCATTATATCTATTTTTTGAGCTAGTAGTTCTTGTGTCTCTTTAGTTTTTTTATTAGATTCCTCCAATTTCTTTTTTAAGTCTTCTACCTCCATTTCTGCTGCTACTGCCCGTTCTTCCATCTTGTCCATTTTTTTCCCCATTTCTGTTAAGGTCATATCTATTTTATTCACTTTCTCTTCTGTGTTGTTTATTCTTCTTCTTAAATCATTGAATTCCTGTGTTTGCCATTCTTTAAATGACTCCATGTATCCTCTAACAAGAGAAAGTATATCCTTTACCTTGCCTTTCCCTTCATCTATTTCACTGTATTCTTCCTCTTCTTCTTCCTCTGGGTTGGCCATCTGTTATTTCTTTGTTGCCCTTTCCTTCTCTTCTTTCTTGTTTCTATTGTCTTCTGTGGTCTCTTCTTGCTGCAGGTGTTCTGCAGCTGTCGTTGCCGTCTGTGGAGATCGACTCCCCAGCTGGTCCCCCTCCCGTCGGTGTGTTTTTTTTCATGCGCAGTTGTGCACTTTTACTCGGCTCTGCGAGCCATTGTTGTAGTTCTTTTTCCACCGACCTGAGGATGCAGGCTCCTCTCTCCACAGCGGGCCTCTTCGGACAGGTAAGGCTTTCACCTTTTTCCTCCGTTGTCTTCTCTTCCTCTCTTCTTTCCGTTGATTTTGATTTTTCTTTTTTTGTCTCCATCTTCTTTCCACCTTTATACTCACTTTTCTTTAACTTTTATTTCTGTGCCTTTATATTTTCTCTTGTTTTTCCCGACTTTTCTGGAGAGGGCTGGAGTTCTCCGTCCGGCCACTACTCCATCACGTGACTCCCCCTCGAAAATATTTGATGTTTTAGGAATGTTGTCTTATAAAGGATTCAAAACAAGAAAACAGAAATGGATAAGAAGGAAAGGTAATGATGGAGAAACGGAAAGGGAAGATAAACAAAGTATAAAATGGCTACGTTGAACTATATGACTTTAAATATTAATGGAATACATAACCAAATTAAAAGGAAGAAACTGCTAAATTTACTGAAAAAAGAAAAAACTGATATAGCATTTGTGCAAGAAACACATTTAACTGAATTGGAGCATAAGAAATTAAAGTGAGATTGGGTAGGACACGTAACAGCAGCATCGTATAATTCAAAAGCAAGAGTAGTAGCTATATTAATTAGTAAAAATGTGCCATTTAAAATAGAAGAGGAAATAATAGATCCAGCAGGGAGATATGTAATGATAAAATGTCAGATATATTCGGAGTTTTGGAATCTACTCAATGTATATTCACCTAACGAAGAAGATCAAACGTTTATGCAAGATATCTTTTTGAAGATAGCAGATACGCAAGGGAACATATTAGTAGGAGGGGATTTCAACCTGAATTTGGATTCAAAATGGACAAAACTGGGAAAAAAATTAACAGAAAGAACAAAGTAACCAAATTTATAATTAAATCGATGGAAGAAATGCAACTTTTGGATATATGGAGGAAACAACACCCAAAGGAAAAGGAATATTCATATTACTCGGCTAGACATAAAACATACTCAAGAATAGACCTATTTTTGTTATCAGCTCGTATGCAAGATAGAGTATAAAAAAAACAGAATATAAAGCTAGAATACTATCGGACCATTCACCCTTCATATTGACAGTAAAGTTAGAGGACATCCCTCCAAGAATGTATAGATGGAGATTAAACCCCATGTTACTTAAAAGGCAGGATTTTAGAGAATTTATTGAAAAACAAATTAAAATGTATTTTGAAATAAATATGGAATCAGTGGAAGATAAGTTTATACTATGGGATGCAATGAAAGCATTCATTAGAGGGCAAATAATAAGTTATGTAACCAAGATGAAGAAGGACTATAATCAGGAAACAGAGCAGTTGGAAAAGGAAATAGTAAATATAGAAAAAGAATTAGTAATGAAGGAAGATATCACTAAAAGAAGAGAATTGGCGGATAAAAAAATAAAATATGAAACACTACAAACATATAAGGTGGAGAAAAATATAATGAAGACAAAACAGAAATATTATGAACTAGGTGAAAAAACACACAAAATCCTAGCATGGCATCTTAAGACAGAACAAGCTAAGAAAATGGTATTGGCATCAAGGAAAAAAGACAAACAAATTACATATAATCCAAAAAAAATTAAGGAAAACTTTAGAGAATTCTATGAACAATTATACCGAACTGAAAACGAAGGGAAAGAAGGGAAAATAGATGAATTTCTAACTAAAATTGAACTACCAAAACTACAAATAGAGGAACAAAATAAATTAACAGAGCCATTTGGAATAGTAGAAATACAAGAGATAATAAAAAAATTACCAAATAATAAGACACCAGGAGAGGATGGATTCCCAATAGAATTCTATAAAACATTTAAAGACTTATTAATTCCGCCCCTCCTGGAAGTAATCAACCAGATTGATAAAACGCAAAGCTTACCAGATTCATGTAAAACAGCAATAATTACAGTAATACTAAAGCAAGGGAAAGATCCACTCACATCAGCGTCATATAGACCAATATCTTTACTTAACACAGATTATAAGATAATAGCTAAATTATTAGCAAACAGATCAGCAGAGTATGTACCAAAAATGGTAAATCTAGACCAAACTGGATTTATCAAAAAAAGACGCACAACAGACAATATTTGTAAATTTATTAACTTAATTCATGCAGTAGAAGGGAATAAAGCACCAACAGTAGCAGTTGCTTTAGACGCAGAGAAGGCCTTTGACAGAGTAGAATGGAATTATTTGTTCAAAGTATTGCAGAAATTCAGTTTACCGGAGAAGTATATTAATTGGATTAAAGCATTATATAAGGGACCATTAGTGAAAGTGACAGTAAATGGACATGTATGAAAGCAATTTAACTTAAGCAGGTCGACACGACAGGGATGCCCACTATCACCTTTATTGTTTGCAATAGCTATAGAACCACTAGCAGAATTGATAAGAACAGAAAATAATATAAAAGGGATAAAAATAAAAGACAAGGAATATAAAATCAGTTTATTTGCGGATGATGTTATAATATACTTAACAGAACCAGAACTATCAATAAAAGAATTATATAAGAAATTGAAGGAATATGGAGAAGTGTCGGGTTACAAGATCAACGTAAATAAAAGTGAAGCAATGCCTATGAATGATGCAGATTTCTCAAAATTTAAGAAAGAATCACCATTTAGATGGCAAATGCAAGCAATCAGATACCTAGGTGTACAAATAAACAAAAATCTCGGCCAACTATATAAACTCAATTATTATCCACTAATGAAAAAATTACAGGATGATTTAGAGCATTGGAAAGATTTACCATTAACACTAATAGGAAGGATAAACTGTATTAAAATGAACATTTTTCCAAGGATATTATACCTATTTCAGGCATTGCCAATACAACTGACAGAGAAATTCTTCAAGGAGTTAAAGAAAATAATAAGGAAATTTTTATGGAAAGGGGGGAAACCGAGGATAGCACTAGATAAATTAACAGAATGGTATAAACAAGGAGGCTTACAACTGCCAAACTTTAAAAATTATTATAGAGCCGCACAATTAAGATACCTATCAGATTTTTATCAAACAAAGGAAAAGCCAGATTGGACTAGATTAGAATTAGATAAAATAGGGGAAAAGACACCTGAACACATATTATATAAATGGGATGAAAAATTGGTACAACATAGAAGTTCTCCAGTATTACATCATCTACTCAATATTTGGAAGAAGATTCATGTAGAAAGAAATAAAACAAATTATCAATTACCAAAACTAATATTGACGCAAAACAAGTTACTCCCTTTTACAATAGATAACCTTTCCTTTAGAGAATGGGAGAAAAAAGGGATTAAAAGAATAGAAAATTGTTTTTCAGGAAATAGATTATTATCCTTTGAACAAATGAAAGATAAATACAACTCAAGATACAGCACTGGCATATTACCAATTGAGATCCTACTTGAAGGATAAATTAGGAAGCAGTTTGAGTTTGCCAGAAGAAAGTAACTTTGAATATGTGATTACAGATACAATGCTAATCAAAAGATTTATAACAAATATGTATATTAAACTGCAAGAAAAGGAGAATGAGGAAACGAATGGTAAAACTCAACAAAAATAGGAACAGGATTTAAATATAAAGATAAAAAAGGAAACATGGGAGAAGTTATGCTCTGGAACGATGAGAAATAAAATAAATACGAGGTTACGTATGATACAATATAACTGGATACACAGGCTATACATTACACCTCAAAAGTTAAATAAATGGGACCCAACAGTATCTGATAGATGTTTTCGATGTAAAAAAGAAATGGGAACAACAATTCATGCAATCTGGACATGTGAAAAAGTAGAAAAATTTTGGGAAGATCTCAATCAGATATTAAATAAAATAACAGAAAACAATATACCAAAGAATCCAGAGATCTTTCTCCTAAGTAACATAAAAAACAAAGAATTTGGAATTGATTTGGAGGATGCACATAAAAGGTTTGTTAAGATAGCTCTAGCCGTAGCAAAAATATGTATTATGTCAACCTGGAAATTGGAAGATAATTTGAAAATACAACAATGGTATATAGAAATGAATAAATGTATTCCATTAGAAAAAATAACATATAGTTTAAGAAATAATATTGAAATATTCGAACAAATATGGGAGCCTTATATTAAGCACAATAGCGAAAACCTACCGGGGACAATCACTACCTAAGTTAACGGAAGGAAAAGGAAATGAAAAGAATGGAATCAGTGGAATTTCTGGTGTATTTTTATTGAATGACAACATTGTCTGACTGGTTTTAAAATCCTAGATTTTATACCTTAAATGGACGGGAGGGGGGAGGTGGGGAGGGTGGGAGGGGAGGAGGGAGGGGGGGGTAGAAAATGACATTGTATACGTGTGAAAAGGAAAAAATGTGTATCATGGTTAATGTGATTTATGGTGTGAAAAATAAAAAAATTATAATAAAAAAAGAACACGTCTGTAGATATGTTAATATGTTAATGTTAATCCATCTGTCATGTTCTCTGCCCTAATTATTTTTATGAATTACAATAACACCATTGGTTAATTTACCTAGTATTTCATCAGTCAGTTTTGAAGATTTTGCTCCTTTTCTGGCTGGCTGCCAGCGACTGGTGGCGTTCCAAAGGGTTCACTCCCTTTTACGTTACTGCTCGAGACGACAGGATCGGCAGCCTTGTGGCCAAGTTTGTGGATGATAATGGAGGGCCGGGTAGCATTGAGGAAACAGGGAGACAGAGTGACTTGGACAGGTTGGGAGAATGAGCAGAAGTAACAGAGGGAATTCAGTGCGGAGAAGTGTATGGTCATGCAGTTTGGTAAAAGGGATAAGGGGGCTCAGGATCCCAGTGCAGGTTGAGTGGGTAGTAAAGAAGACATTATTTTAAGAGGATTCAAATATAAAGATGTAACATTGAGACATTTGGAGCATTGAGAGTGGTTTGGGAGTCGAATATCAAAAGGTGTGCTGGCTTTGGGGACGGTCCAGAGGCAACTTCTGATAATAATCCCAGGGAAAAGACGGTTAATGTACGAGGTGTTTTTAATGGCTCTGGACGCAAATGTGCTGGAGTTTTGAAGGATGATGAGGAGGGGGACTGAAATCTACTGAATATTGAAAAGCCTGAAAAGAGTGGGATGGGGATATTTCCAGTAGTCCAGGGGTCCTCAACCTTTTTCTTTCCACTCACATACCACTTTAAGCAATCCCTTGCCATAAGTGCTGGGATTGCTTAAGGTGGAATGTGAGTGGGAAGGGAAGATTGAGAACCACTGCTCCAGACCCAATTGTTGCTGAAATATTTTGTTTGAGAAAAATTGTCATTGCCCCGTTTCCTTTGGAGTTATGAAACTGTGCACATAACGAGTCGATGAGGGACAATTAAAACAGTGGTTTTCAATCTGTTTCTTCCCACTCACATACCACTTTAGGTAATCCCTTACTAATCACAGAGCACTGATGGTATAGGGAATACTTAAGGTGGAATGTGAGGGGAAAGAAACAGGTTGAGAACCACTGCAGGAGTAGGAATCTAGGATGAGAACACAGCCTCAGAATTTAAAGTACATAGATGACTGTAAAAGCTTTTATAGATACATTAAGAGAAAGAGATTAGTTAAGACAAATGTGGGTCTGTTGCAGACAGAAAAGGGTGAGTTGATCATGGGAAACAAGGGTAGGCAGACTGTTTGAATGATTATTTTAGTTCTGTCTTCATCAAGGAAGACATAACCTGACATCGGTAGTAGGGAAGGTGCTAGAATCGGTTATTAAAGATGCAATTGCAGTACATTTGGAAAGTAGTGGTATCATCGCACAGAGCCAGCATGGTTTTGTGAAGGGGAAATCATGTCTGACAAATGATAATAGAGTTTTTTGAGGATGTAACCAGTAGAGTGGATAGGGGAGAACCAGTGGATGTGGTATATCTGGAATTTAGTAAGGCATTTGATAAGGTTCTGCACAGAAGACTAGCGTATAAACTTAAAGAGCACAGTATTAGGAGGTATGGTATTAAGGTGGATAGAGAATTGGTTGAAGGACAGGAAGCAAAGAGTAGGAATAAACAGGTTCTTTTCAGAATGGCAGTTAGTGACTAGTGGGGTACCGCAGGGCTCAGTGCTGGGGCTGCAGTTGTTTACGATATACATCAACAACTTAGATGTGGGAATAGATAACAGCATCTAGAAATTTTCAGACAATAACGAAGTTGGGTGGCAGGGTTAGCTGTGTGGAGGATGCTAGGAGAGTGCAGGGTTATCCACTTTAGAGGTAAGAACAGGAAAGAGGAGCATTATCTAAATGGTATCTGTTTAGGAAAAGGGGAGATGCAGCGAGACTTGGGTGTTGTTGTGCATCAGTCGTTGAAAGTGGGCCTGCAGGTGCAGCAGGCGGTGAGGAGAGCGAATGGTATGTTGGTGTTCATAGTGTTAGGTAAAAACATCATGAGCTGGGAATGTAGAAGGAGTCACTCAGTGCTGGGCCGTAACAAGATGCAGTTGTGACCTTGTACTCTCAAGATAAGAGTGGGGATGACAAATTGATGTGCAGGAAACTAGCAGAGAAGGATAGCAACAGTTTATTAATTGGACAATGTCATGGTATGATAATTTACTAAGTACGTATCCTAAGGTATATAAAAAACACCACTTGCTGATAACGGCAGAATGCGCCTTCTCCAACTAACACTGTTAGTTGCAAGTGTTACAATCCGGCAATAAAGAACAAAGAACCTTGATTTCGACTCAGTCTGGTGTTTGACTCACTCATTCATGAACAAAGCAGACCTAACAATAGCGAGAGGATTTGAGTACAGGAGTAGGGAGATCCTGCTACAGCTGTACAGGGCCTTGGTGAGACCACACCTGGAGTACTGCGTGCAGTTTTGGTCACCTTATCTGAGGAAGGATACCCTTGCCTTAGAGGGGGTGCAGAGAAGGTTCACTAAACTGATACCGGGGATGGAGGGGCTCACATATGAAGAAAGGTTGGATAGACTAGGCTTGTACTCTCTGGAATTTAGAAGATTGAGGGGGGATCTTTTAGAAACTTATAAAATTCTTAAGGATTTAGACCGGCTAGATGCAGGAAGGTTGTTTCCAATGCTGGGAAAAACCAGAACCAGGGGCCATAGTTTAAGGATAAAGGGGAATTTTTTTAGGACTGAGATGAGGAAAAATTTCTTCTCTCAGAGAGTGGTAAATGTGTAGAATTCTTTGCCACAGGAAGTAGTTGAGGCCAGTTCCCTGTCAATATTTAAGTGTAGGTTAGATTTGGCCCTTGTGGCCAAGGGGATTAGTGGGTATGGGGAGAAGGCAGGAACCAGACACTGATCAGCCATGATCATAATGAATGGTGGTGTAGGCTTGAAGGGCTAAATGGCCTACTCCTGCACCCATTTTCTATGTTACTAGATGCAAAATCTCCTTCCAGAGTTGGGAATCTGTGGAATTCATTGCTACAAACAGCTGTGGGGGCCAAGATCAGTGGGGATACTGAAAATGGGGGTTGATGAGTGTCAAAGATTGTGGGGAGAAGGCAGGAGAATGAGGTCGAGAGGAAAAAAAAACATCAGCTATGGTTTGAATGGTAGAGCAGGCTCAATGGGCTGAACAGCCAAATTCCGCTCCAAATCTTGTGGTCCATCCCTTCTCGTCAATGAGTCTGAACCCCAGAAGTGCCAACTCAGGCAGTGGGGAATACCTTCCCAGAACAATTAGAAGTGAGGGCACACCTTTAGAGGTGGATAATAAACCCTGGCAGCGGAGCCCACATCCCATTCAAGAATCAGAAAGTAATTTAAATACCATGGTTCAATTGCAACATGCTGAATTACTGAACCTTTATTTAAATTGCTATCAATATAACCATATAACCATTTATGGAGGGGAAACAGATTGTAAGGCTTTTATGGAGAATTTAAGACTACGAGCCTCAGTGAATTCAGAACTCCTGATGCATGAGAATCCATCTATTCCAATATCCATTAACATTCAACAACTATCCACAATAAATTCCCCAGAAGTTGCTTTTGGCAACAGTGCAAGAAATTAAAACATAGGCTTTTTATCCCTCATTTTCTATTGAACTGTATTTTTACTTTTTAAATAGGAGAAAATATTCTATTAAATGTACAAGAATCTGTTGCTCTCCAGTGAAGTGTGGAACAACATGGCTTCTAAAGGAACAATACAGGGGGTAGAGGTGGTCAGACTATCCCCACCCCTTGTGGTGATACACAAGGCAGACATTGTGTGTGTTGGATACTACACCCCAGTTCCACATCAGGCAGATCCACTCACAGCAAGGCCAAGACCCCATCCCCTCCATGCCCCCCTACACCCACGTACCAAGAGGACGGAGTTAGAGAGAAGAACAAGCAGAGGGTGCAGAGAATCAGTCCTTTATTGTCGTGAGGTGCATGCTCAGACAAACAGCTCCCCCCATCCCCCACTTCACCTCCCACCCTCTCCTCCTCATTCACCTATCCCTCCTCCCAGTCCCAGCACCTCAACGGCCTCACTTCCCAGGAAGCTCCTCCCACCTGTCCCCAAATCACAGGGTGCCCTGCTCGAGAGGTGAAGCTGGTCCACTTTGTAGGTCCATGTCGGAATGCGAGCCGGATACTCCAGACCTGCGGGAAGGAGAGAGAGAGATAAAGAGACTTGGAATGTCCTGCAAATGCACACCCTCACCTCCACAGATCCCTCTCTTCCTCTGTAGCCCCCTCCAGACCCCACATCCACCCTATGATCTGGATGGAACAGGCTGCTGGAGAAGGTGGTGGTTGGAATGGATACATGGATAGGATGGGTTTAATAAAGTCATCTCTCATCCTTCTTTGCACCAAAGAGACAAGTCCGAGATCTGCTATCCTTACCTCATAAGACACATTTTCCAATCCAGGCAACATCCTGGTAAATCTCCTCTGTATCCTCCCCATAGCCCCTTTTCTCCTCTGCAATGAGGAGAAACTGTGCAATTATCCTCATTGCCTGCTCAAGTCCATGTACTGCATCCTTCCACCACCCCCACCCTTCCGTGAAAGTACGCAAAGACTCTTCCAGTCCCAGCAAATCTGGCAGAAACCAACGTGGTCATATTTAAGGCACCATAGGGAACCTCCAGGAAGGTCTAGGTGTCTTCTACTGTTGATGGAGGCTAATTCATCCCCCCGCCCCTCACCACGTTGGAGCTCACCTGGCTCCATCACAATCGCATCCCCCAACAGCAGTAGCAGAGAGGCTTCAATGGGCCAGCTAGGACTGGTGAGGGAAAGAAGGGAGGAACCTCTTCTGCTGCAGGGGTGGCTTTGGGTCTCCACCTGCCTGATAACAGAACATTGAACACCAACACAGTACAGGGCCTTCAGCCCTCGGTGTTCTGTTGACCCATATATTCCTTAACAAAAAAGTACTAACCAGTTGTTCTCAACCTTTTCTTTCCACTCACATCCCACCTTAAAAAATTCCTTACCAATCACAGAGCACCGATGGCATAGGTATTACTTAAGGTGGGATGTGAGTGGAAAGAAAAAGGTTGAGAACCACTGTAACCCTTCCCAATCCCATAACCCTCTATTTTTATTTCATCCGTGTGTCTAAGAGTCTCTTAAATGCCCCTAATGATTCAGCCTCCACCACCATCTCCAGCAAGGAATTCCAGGCACCCACAACTCTCTGTGCAAAAACACTCAACTCCAATGTCTCCCCTAAACTTCCCTCCCTTCATGGCTTCTATATCTCCCAATAATGAGGTGACCAGAACGGAATACAGTATCGCAAGTGTGGTCTCACCAGAGATTTATCAAATTGCAACATGACCTCTCTACTCCTGAACTCTATCCCCCTATTAATGAAGCCCAGCATTCCATAGGCCTTCTTAACTATCCTATCAACCTGTGTGGTGACTTTTAGGGATGTATAGATTTGGACCCCATTCACCCTGTACTCAGCCTTGACCTTCCAAAATGCATCACCTCACACTTATCCAGATTGAACTCCCTCTGCCACTTTTTTGCCCAACTCTGCATCTTGGATTACTCTTGTAATCTTGGACAACCTTCAGCTCTATCCACAACTCCTCCAGCCTTTGTATCATCCGCAAACTTACTCACCCGTCCTTCCACCTCTTCATCCAGGTCATTTATAAAAAAAATCACAAAGAGCAGGGGTCCCAGAACAGATCCTTGCAGCACTCCACTAGTCACCAACCTCCAGGCAAAATACTTTCCTTCCACTACTACTCTCTACTTTCTTCCTACAAGCCAATTTTTAAATCCACAGAGCCAAGGTTCCACTGATCCCATGCCACAAGATTTTCTGGATGAGACTCTTATGGGGGACATTGTTAAAATCCACATGGACCACATTTATCGCCCAACCCTCATCAATTTCTTTTGTTATTTTCTCAAATATCTCAATTAGGCTCATAAGGCATGAACTCCCCTTCCTAAAGCCATGCTGACTAACCTTGAGTAGACTGTACTTCTCCAAATGCTCATAATTCCTGTCCTTAAGAATCCTCTCCAATAGTTTGCACACCACTGATGTAAGACTCACCGGTCTATAATTCCCAGGATTCTCCCTATTTCCTTTTTTAAACAACGGGTCTACATTTCCTATTCTCCAATCCTCTGACACATCCTGAGGCCAAAGAGGACTCTAGGATCATAGCCAATGCCCTAGCTATCTCTTCCCTCCTTTCCCACAGCAGCCGAGGATATATCACGTCCAGCCCCGGGGACTTATTAATTTTAATGTTTTTAAGAAGATTCAACATTTCCTCTTCCTTAATCTTCACATTGTTCAGCACACAGACCTGTTCTATTCCAACCTCACCCTGATCCAGGTCTTTTTCTTTTGTGAATACTGAAGCAAAGTATTCATTTAGGACCTCCACAAGCTCCTTTGCCTCCTTTATCAGCCTCACCATTCTGTTCTTCACGTATAATAGAACGCCTTTGGAATTCTCCTTAATCCTACTTGCCAAGGCCTCATGCCCCCTTTGAGCTCTTCTAAGTCCTTTCATAAGCTCCTTCCTGGCTACCTTATGAGCCTGTGGTGATATGCCATTACACCATTAGGTCACCAGGGGCCACCACCTGACAACCCTGTATATAAAGCCAATCTGAGCTCATGTTCCTCCTTCTGACTTGGGCTTGGGGAGAGGCAAGACCTAGCTATATATATCACTCTATTAAAGCCTGTATTTAACCTTCACTCTGCTTCGTGTGGTTGATGTCGGTCGCAGAGGCCTTCCTGTATCCTGCTTCCGAAATCTAATATATGCTTCCTTCTTCCTCTTAACTAATCCCCTCACCCGTTTCATCAATCACGGTTCCCTTTTCTACCATCTTTTCACTTTTCCTAGTGGGTCAAACCTATTCTGAACCCAGCACAAGTGGTCCCTAAACTTCCTCCACGTTAATTCTGTGCTTTCACCCTTGAACATCTGTTTCCAATTTACTCTCGCTAGTTCCAGCCTCATCCCATCATAGTTAGCCCTTCCCCAATTATGCACTTTCCCATTCTGTCTGCTTTTATCCTCATCCATAGCTGTGCTAAAGCTCAGTAAGTTGTGGTCACTCTCACCAAAACTTTCCCCCTCCGAGAGGTCCGCCACCTGCCCAGGTTCATACCCCAGAACCAGATCCAGTGTGGTCTCTCCTCTCGTATCGTCGGTCAGTCCACATACTGTGCCAGGAATCCTTCTTCAACACACCAGACATAAATTCAGCCCCATCTATCCCTCTTGCAGTCAGGAGGTGCCAATCAATATTAGGGAAGTTGAAAACTCCCATAACTACAACTCTGTATTTCCCACCATTCCAAAGCCCTAACCCTCAGTGTCCTGAGGACTACTTGGAGGCCTACAGACTACTCCCAGCACAGTGATAGCTCTCTTCCTAGTCTCCCTCACACCATCAGCACTGACATGCTACTTATCCATTCTGGGCAGTCCCCCGAGGCCAGTATTGTTCCCTCATACCCAGTACATCTAAGCCTCACAGAGGGGGCACATCCACTGGGGACTAAAACTAACCCCTTAGATGGCCCCTGTTCCCCAGGGCCATCCTCTGACTGGGAAGGCAGATGCTTCCTCCTCCAAAATGCAGGGGTGCGGACAGGCTTGGGACCTTCATGACAGAGGAAGCCTCAGTAGCCCTCCCTTTTGTCTGCACCCCGCGCCCCCCCGGGCCATCATTGAACCTCAGGGCAGGAAGCCTTTGAGCTGGCCCCGCGAGGAGATACTTGTTCAGGCGACTGCCTTTCTCTTGATGGATAACCTTCCTACTTCTGCCCAGCATCCCCCACTGCTGGAGCTGGGTGAAGGGTGCCAGCAATGGTGCTGACTAACCAAGCTTGTGGCAGATCAAGTAGGGCACCGCAGAAGGGTTTTGGGAGGGGGAGGGAAAGAGACAGAGAATGCAGATGGGTGCTGAGCTGCCCCTAGCCTCCTCCCCTGTCATCTGCAAGATAGCTGGTACCGGAATGAGGGATCCTTTGAAACTTGGGGTCCTACAAAACTTGGGGTTTGGAACCAAGCAGGAGTGGGTGGTCTTCAGCGCAGCAGCCCAAGAAGATGCTAACGGGGGACGTGGTCACATGGGCGATAAAAGGAAGGAGAGGGTCAGCTGATCTGCTGTGGAGGTGGGGGCAGGGGACTTCAGCAGGTCCACTGCAGAGAGCCCACCTGCAGATCCCCTCACAAAGCAGGGCTTTCCCTTCCACTACAAGGCAGCTGCAATATTCAGTATACAAGCTCCATGCAGACCTCAGCATCCATGCGTGGGTATGAGCAATGTCACCCTGAGCACTGGATACTCGCCTTAGAAGAGCCAGCTGGAGACTCCTGGAGGCCTCTGGTCTTTCAGAAAACTGCCCCAAAATTAAACCTCAAGACAGTAAAATGACATCTGGACAAAGGGCAGGATGCTCCATGTTGAGAGCTCACCCCATCTGTGAGGTGCTGCCTCTAGGCTGCCAACATCATGAAGGACCCCCATCCCCCTGGTCACACCCTCTTCTCACTGCTACTTTTGGCAAAAGCCTGAAGACCAGCACCTCTAGGTTCCAGAACAGCTTCTTTCCAACAGCTATCAAGCTCTGGAACCTCCTCTTGTTCACCAATAAGGGTCTTGTCCGCACCAGAACAAGTGACATTTTTGCATGAGGATTTCTAGGAACATTTATAATCGATCGCATGGCTCTCAATTCAATTAATTTATTATCATTGCAAGCTACCTGTTCAAGTAAGCATTTTGTGTGTTGCACAATGTCTATGACAATAAACCCATCCTCTGCCACTCGTCCCTGTTTGGAACTAGTGAGGTCTGAAGGGAACAAGGGGAAGAGAGAGAGGGCAGGAGTGTGGGACTAAGGTCGTAACGATCAGCCATAATTGTGTTGAACAGTGGAGAAGGGCTGAACGGCTTCTCCTGCTCCTATTTTCTATGATTCGTTGAAGGGAATCAGAGATGTTACTGAAGGAAATTGGGTAGAGGAATGGGTGGCAAAAGGGAAACTCTGCAAGAGCAAAGTGGCAGCTAGAATCTGTGGGCAACATCTGCTCCTGGCAACCCATCAGCTTCCCCAGTGCCTTGGATGGGTCAGCCCAGGCCTCCAATTAACTTTTACCATCTGCACAGCAGCATGTTACTCGACACCCAGGAGAGGGCCGAGGCCGGATCCTGAAGTGACACTCAAACTGTGGAAGGAACTCAGCTGGTTGATCGTCTCCAGGGTACAACCCTTCATCATGATGCAAATCATTGCTGACACTCTAACCTGGCAGTACTTGAAAAAACATGGGAGGGTGGAGGGGGAAAGCGAGGGTGGGTGGGGAGAGGAGAACCAGCCTGAGGTAGAGGGTGGGAGGGAAGGTGGTGGGGAACTAGTATGCGGTGGTGGTGAGGGGAGGAGGAACTGGCTAGTTCTAATTCAATGCCTTCCTCATGTTCAATTATAACCTTCAGTTTTGTCTGTTTCTCCCACCTTCTGTGCCAACCCTGGGAGTGATTGACAGTGTAGCGTCTGATACCTACTCGATCTTGTCCTCAAGTTTGTGGGCCGTCTGTTTGTCCACATAACGGCAGAAGAGAGCGAGAAGGTTGCTAGGGAGGTGCAGAGGCTCCGCCACACTTGATTTTGGAGTTAGTGACAGCTCCCGAGCCACGAGGAAGATGGTGTCAGTCCTTCCAGAAGAGAATTGGAGGGTTAGATGTCATGACCCAGCATTTGAGGACAACCTTGCAGCAGGGTGGAACATAAACACAAGCCCAAGGCATAACAGCCACCTGAAAGGCATCCCTAAATTTAGCAGGCCCTGGCATGGGCCTAACCTGGAGCCCAGGCCCTGGGCTGAGGATGGGCCCTGGGCCTCTCGTGGAACCCAGGGCTGAGGATGGGGTCTGGGCCTCTCGTGAAACCCAGGGCTGAGGATGGGGTCTGGGCCTCTCGTGGAACCCAGGGCCGAGGATGGGGACTGGGCCTTTCATGAAGCCCAGGCCCAAGGATGGGCTTCTATATTGCAGGTCAATGCGACAGAGGGCAAAGAAACAATGGAGCAAAGCAACCTCACAGGGACAGGCTCTGGGCCTCTGGCACCCGGGAACTCTTACCACTTCTCGAAGTCTCCGATGCACGGATCCATGGGGCATCCGAGGGACAAGAGGAGTTCACCTTGGCTCAGAAGAGCATAGAGGAAGGAGATGCTGAACTGCAAGGGGGGGGGGGGGGGGAAATAAGAGAGAAAACATTGAAGTAGAATAAGGAACATGGTGCCCAAATGAATTCAACACTGCTGCTTGCAGCTGGTAGATATCCCTCCATTATCATGAATCTTGACCGCTATAGTGTCTGCTGCCACCATGACTGGCAGCCCATACGAGACATCCACCGCTCTGTGGGCAAAACATTTGCCTGTATATCTCCCTCAAACCTCCAGTTTGTGATGCTTTTATCCTAGGGAAAAGATTGACTGTTCACCCTCCAACACCAGAGAAAACCGCCCAATCCACATCCTGGTAAATCTCTTCTGTACCCTTTCCAAAGCCTCCCCATCCTCCTGTAATTGTCCAACCAAATTTACACACTGTAATCCATGTATTTCCTATTGAGATTATTATATTGCTGTAACAATGTGCCCTTTTACACTCAGGGCCCATCCTTATGGGCCGGAACCTGGCATTTTCCACCACTATCCGACCCCCCTCTCCCCGTCTTCCCTCTAACACCCCCCTTTCCTCCCTTCAACCCCCAATCCCCTCCTCCAACATCCTCTCCACCAACATGCTCCCCTTGCCCCATGCCCTCCTCCCTCACTGCAATAATCCTTTCCCCACACCCCTCCTTCACTCAATCCACCCACTATTCCTTCTCCCTTTTCCCCTAACCCCTCACCCACTACTCCCCAACCACATCACCCCCCTCCCAACACTATTTCCCACACAGGGAGAGCTGGACAGGGGCAGAGCACAGCCAAGTGAGGGGCTGTGGCCTACCTTGTTCTGGATGATGGGCTGGAGGGAGCTTTGGGGATTAGCCCTAGCCCCTGTCAGCACCTGGAGCACAGAGATCAGCTGGGAGAAGGAGAGGCTGTGAACCACCACCATCAGTGGCTGGAAGAGAAAGCTGAGGGCCTGGGGGGAGGGGAGGGAGACAAATGTAATTTTAAAAATCCCCCAGGTTCTGCCCACTGTGGAGGCCCATCATCACCTCCTCAAAGGTCTTCCAGCCCCTCCCCCCCCCACCACACCCCACCCCATCAGAGAACTCTCACCTCATCAACATCCTCATTCCACATGGTGCGCAGGAAGGCAGCAATGGAGACCAGCACCTGGACGCACTGGGCCGGGGGTAACAGGGGTAGAAGACGAGGCAGCAGCTTCATCCCTTTCCGCACCCGCAGCATGGCCCAGAACTCGCAGCCCCTGGAGGAGGCAACATGGAAGCTGAGAGAGGGCTTCCTGTGCCAGGGGAAAGGGGGGGGGGGGTCAGACCAGGGCTGGTGGGGAGGGGACTCGGGTGATGAACCGGACATAGGGAGGCGGAGGGGTCAGACCAGGGACTGGGGGGTGCGCATCATCAGAGGGGCCAGGGAGGCGGAAGTGGGTAGACCAGGTCAGGGGGAGCATCGTCGAAGGGGTGGGGGGGGGGTCGGAGAGGGTCAGGGAGCCAGACCAGGGCAGGGGGAGGGGGGCATCATCAGAGGGGTTGGGGGCACTCACTCTCCCTGGCCCTCGGCATGGAGCAGCTCATACACATGACACAATTTGTTGTCCCTCGAAGCGCAGTAGGCAGTGTGCTTCTCCTCTGGCATGGACAGCAGGTGGCCCTCCATCTCCTCCATCTCCAGCAGCATCTGGTACATCTGCTGGGGGGTGGGCAATGGTGAGGGGAGCTTCATCGCCACAATGTTTCCCCCCCCCTTACTGTCTCAGGGAGTGGCAATGCGGGGCGCAGGGTAGGTCCCTCAGTTCCTCCACACTGTTGAGTAACCAACCATTAACCCTTGTACTTAGCCTTCTGGTTTGTCGTTCCAAAATGCATCACCTCACACTTATCCGGATTGAAATCCATCTGCCACTTCTCCACCTTTCTCTGCATCATGTCTATATCCTCTTGTAACCTTCAACAGCCTTCAGCTCCATCCACAACTCCTCCAAACTTGGTGTCATCCATAAACTTAATGACCCATTCTTCTAAATTCTTTGTCCAATTACCAAGAGCAGATGTCCCAGAAGAGATTCCTGTGGAACACCACTAGTCACCGACCTCAGGGCAGAATACATGTTCCTCTGCTTTCTACATGCAGGCCAATTTTTAAATCCACACAGCCAAGGTTCCATGGATCCCATGGCTCATGACTTTCTGAACGAGTCTCTCATAGGGTACCTGGTCAAATGCCTTACTGAAATCCATATATACCTTCATTAGCTTCTTTTGTAACCTCCTCAGGAAACTCAATTGGAAGTGTGAGGCACAACCTCCCTCTGACAAAGCCATGCTGACTACCCCTGAACAGACCATGCTTCTCCAAATGCTCATAAATCCTGTCCCTAAGAATCCTCTCCAATAGTTTGCCCACCACTGATATAAGCCTCACTGGTCTCTAATTCCCAGCATTCTCCCTATTACCTTTTTTAAACAAGGGGACCACAGTTGCAATTCTCTGATCCTCTGGCACCTCCCCTGTGGCCAATGAGGTCTCAAAGATCATTGCCAACACCCCAGCTATATCTTCCCTCTCCCCTGCCCATACTGATCCCTTCCCTTCTTGTGCAGGCCTGAAAGATGGCCTTCTACTGATCAACCCACCTTTCCTTACTATGGCCCTTGGGAGCAAGGCATCACTCCCCAGCCACACTTCAGCTATCTCCTACCGTTTGGTGGTATGTGTAGTACCATTAACTCAGTGAGTTATCTTGATGTTGGGGTCCTACACACCTTCTCAATATTGTTCAGTAGCCTTAATCGTGGTTGTCCGGAGTTGTTGGAGTCCTGGTGAAGGGGGATAAACACAAAGATTAAAACATTGCCACAAAAATTATGCTCAGAGCATTTATGAGGGACAACATAAGGAACAAAAACTGGGTCTGTCCCTGGACCCTGCCAGCAGGTGCAGGGCCTCAAAGACTCAGGTTCTAGAACTGACCTAGGCTCAGATGGAGAGGTTGCACTGCACCCATGTCCAGTGTGGAAGTACAGTCAGAAACATCTGGCTCAAGACCCTGATCAGCTTGACCCCTCTCAACAACCACCTCCTCCAGACTGACATCATCCATCTCTTTCTCCCACTGATGCTGTACCCACTGAGGTCCTCCAGCAGAATGTATTTAGCCCAAAATTCCCTGCCGATGCTTGTAATCCCCTCAGACCCCAACACCTCTCCTTATCTCTGGAACCCTATCTGGTCACTTACCACCCCCCCCCCCCATGTTTGTAACTCACTGCAGCCTCTACACCCCTCCTTATCTTTGTAACCCACTCTGGCCCCCACACCCCTTGCTATCTCTGTTATCCCCTCTGGCCCCTATCTCTAAACACCTTTGGTCTCCACAGCTGAGAGGATAGACTCACCTCCTCCAGAGTAGAGACATGAACCACATCAATGGCTCGTCGGGGGCTGTAGCAGGTTGATACGGCAACCTGGCCGAGGGAGCCCTCAATGTGGAGAACTGGGAAATTCAAAGAAAAAGGGGTCAGCAGAGAGATTTACTCTATCCGGAGACACATATACACTCAAGGTCAGACAGAGTGAAGCTCCCTCTAAACAGCCCCATCACATACTCCCAGGGTTGGACCCAGAGTGAAGCCACATTTTCATTGCTGAAAACAAAGTTGAACAGTACAGGATCACACCTGTTTCAAAAGTCTCTGAGGCTAAAGAAGGTTTTTAAATGTTTAATTTAAAAAAAATATTTAGACATACAGCACAGTAACAGACCCTTTTGGCCCACGAGCTCATGCCGGCTAATTAACCTACACCCCCAGTACATTTCAAACTGTGGGATGAAACTGGAGATGCCAGGTAAAACCCACAGACACAGGGAGAACCTACAAACTCCTTACAGATGGCGCAGGATTCGAACCCCGGTCCCAATCACTAGCACTGTAAAAGCATCGTACTAACCGCTATTCCAACCGTGCCACCCAATATCCTGGTGAGCAGGTTTGCTAGAACTGTTGGGGAGGGTTGAAGCTAGTTTGGCAAGGGCATGAGAACCAGAATGTGAGGGTAGAGAATAGTGAAGAAGGTGGAAAGGTTAATGCAGTGTGTTGTGGGTTTGTGAGGAAGAAACATCAATGAAGTCAGTTGGAAGGTTTGAAATGTGTCCATTTCAAAGCAAGGAGTATTAAGAATAAAGTGGATGAACTTAGTGTATGGATCAGTATGTGGAACTACAATGTTGTGGATGTTACAAAGACATGGCTGATGGAAGGACCAGGATTGGTTGATATAGGTACTGGGGTTTAGGTGTTTTAAAGAGATAGGTTAGGAGGTAAAGGGCAGGGGGGAAGAGAAGAGCATTATCATGGCTATAGAAAGGGAGGAGGCTGTAGAGGGAGTGTCTACTGAGTTGGTGTGGCTAGAAGTGAGCAATCGCTACTCAGAGTAGTCTATTAGGCCCTATAATAGCCCTCGGGATACCAAGGAGCAGATAAGCAGGCAGATTTTGGATGGTGCAGAAATTACATTGTTATGGGGGACTTCAACTTCCCAAATATTGACTGGCACATCTTGTCTCCAAGAGGGATAGATGGGGCAGAACTTGTCAGGTGTGTCCAGGAAGGATTCCTGACACAGTATATAGACCAGGTAACTAGAGAAGAGGCCATACTGGATCTGGTGCTGGGTAATGAACCTGGTCAGGTGACGGACCTCTCGGTGGGGAAGCATTTCGGTTCAAGTGGCCACAATTCCCGGAGGTTTAGCTAAATTTGGACAAGGATAAAAACAGACAAAATAAGGAAGTGTTTAATTGGGTAGGGCTAATTACCATGGGAAGAGGCAGGAACTAGGATGAGTAAGTTGGGAACAAATGTTCATGGGAACAAATCACAGAGTAATGTGGAGGATGTTTAAGATCCATTTGCGCAGGGTTCAGGATAGGTTTGTCCCACTGGGATAGGGAAAAAATGGTAGGAAAAGGGAACCGTGGTTGACAAGACAGGTGAGGCAGCTGGTCAAGAGGAAGAAGGAAGCATACATTAGATTTAGGAAGGAGGAAACAGAAAGGGCTCATGAGAAGTATATAGTAGCCAGGAAGAAACATAAGATAGGGCTTAGGAGAGCTGGAAGGGGGCAGGAGAAGGCCTTAGCAAGTAGGATTTAGGAGAATCCCAAGGTGTTCTATGTGTACGTGAAGAACAGAAGGATGACAAGAGTGAAGGTGGGGCCGCTAAAGGAGTAGTTTGGAAGCTCCTTAATGAATATTTTGCCTCCATATTCACCAGAGGAAAAGACCTTGATCAAAGTGAGGTCAGTGAACAGGTTTGTGTGTTGGATCATGTTGATATTAGGAAAGAGGAATTGCTGGAACTTCTTAAAAACATTAAGATTAACAAGTCTCTGGGACCAGATGTGATTTTCTTCAGGTTTTTGTGGGCAGGGAAGAGATAGCTGGGGCATTGGCAATAATCTTTGCATCCTCCTCAGCCACAGGTGAGGTGCCATCGGCAGCTCGTAGAGCTGTTAGATGATGATGGATCATCTCTCATGGACCAGGAGAAAATCCGAGACTTGGTTCTACGGAACCCTATTCTCGCTGGATGCGACCAGCAAGGACACATGTGGTGACTTGTGGGAGGGCTGAACACAGATGAACTCTCCTGGTGTTGGGGGAATTGACTGAGACCTTTCACCTGCTCTGGAAGGGGTAAGTCACCAGGACTGGATGGGCTCACGGTAGAGCACCTTGGAGTTTTGGGATGTCTTGGGGAGAACCAGGAGATGGGGGAGATGCCCCTCTCATGGTGCAGGGCTGTTATAGTCATGCTGTCAAAGAAGAGTGATCTTGATCTATTGAAAAACTGGTGTCTGGTCTCCCTTCCCTATATTGATTTAAAGGTATTTGCCCGGGCAATAGCCAATTGCCTTAGTCCCCACTGCTGGCCCAATGATCCACCCTGACCAATCCTACACTGTCAGGACAACATCCATCTGGTCCGGAACCTGGTCTAACTGTCCCAGAGGACTGGTCTGTCAGCTGCCTTTCTCTTTTGATTAGGGGTAGGTTATCCACAGGGAGGGGTATGACTGCATGTTCAGCACTCAGAGCTTTTGGACTCAGACTCCACTTTATGGCCAGGGTTTGATTGTTGTACGCTGCCACAGAGTGCCTGGTCAAGATCAATGGAACTTTGTTGGCCCCCTTGAGTTTTGGGAGAGGAGTGCGACAAGGCTGCTCCATGTCTTGCCTGCTGTACACCATCTTGGAGGTTGAAAGGTCTGGTTTTGCATGAGCCGGACATCCAAGTGGTCCTCTCGGCCTATGCCGATGATATGTTCCTGATGGTCACTCCCACTTTGACCCTTGGAGGATGCAAGATTGCTGGAAGGTTTCCTTGGCTGCTTTCTCCACCCAAATCAACTTGGGGAAAATGTTCAAGCCTTTTGGCAGGTCCTGGGAGGGTGGACCCCTGCCAGAGGAGATGAGACATTTTTAGGTGGAGCACCATGTATCTCCTCTACCCCAAAGTCAACCTGAGTCTCATAATGAAGAGACTTGGCCAGCAAACTGGCAGGAGCTGGAGGCAAAAGTTGTTGCCTGGCTGAGACACTGCTCTGGTCTGTTTAGAGTGCTTTCCTACATGGGCAGAGCCCTGGTTATCAACAAACTTCACTTTACATTAAGATACAAACTTTACTTTCAGTCACGTTCTTTGAAAACATTTAACCATTGCTGCATCTGTAAGTTCCTTCCCCTCCACGGAGCCGTCCGGGAGACGAACAATTACATTATAGATAATTAATTCCCTCTCCCCCAAGTTTATAGATAAAGTCTCTGACCGGGGAAATTTTTACTTAGCAGGGATAAGGAGACACTTTAAGAGAGTCACCCCAACGGTAAGTGGCATTGACCAGCTCTTCATCCTGGGCGATGCCATGTCCGCTTCACGCAACTTTATTCAAACAGGGGTTTTACTGTAATTGTACTGTTTAGCTGTAATGAATAAAAACATTTAAAAAAGGGTTGGACATAGAGTGAAGCTCCCTCTACACCAGCCATTCTCAATGGGGTGGGGAGGGGGGGAAACCATGACATTCAGCCCCCCCTTGGGGGCCACAGCATATTTAAGGGTGGGCTACAGAACAGAATCATAAAATATTTTTTGCAGTTGGTCAGGGAGTACAGAAAGAATCAACTAAAGCAAATTAAATGGGTGGCGGTGTTAGTGTAGCGGTTAACGCAGTGCTGTTACAGCGCCAGAGATCTGGACCAGGGTTCGAATCCTGTCCTGCCTGTAAGGAATTTGTACATTCTCCCCATGTCAGTGTGGGTTTTCCCTGGGGGCACCGGTTTCCTCCCACCATTTGAAATGTCAATTGGGTGTAATTGACCAGCAAACGCTCATGCACCGAAAGGGCCTGTTACCGTGCTCTATGTGCGCATTTAAAAACTTTAAATTTAAATTAAAAATTTAAACCACTGTTCACAGGGAAGGGGGCCCATAAACTTTAAGCAGTCCTAAGGGTGGGGCATAGCCAAAAAAAAAGGGTGAGAATGGCTTCCAGGGTCAGAGTGAAGCTTTTTCTTTCCACTTACATACCACTTTCAGTAAGCTCTGTGATTAGGAAGGCATTGCTTAAGGTGGTCTGTAAGTGGGAAGGGAAGGTTGAGAATCACTGCTCTAGACCCAATTGTTACTGAAATATTTTGCTTGAGAAAAACTGTCATTGGCCCATTTGCTTTGGAGTTATGAAATGGTGCACATAATGAGTCAATGAGGTACGATTAAAACAGTAGTTTTCAAATTTTTTCTTTCCACCCATCTACCACCTTAAACAATCCCTTACTAATCACTGAGCACCTATGGCATAGGGATTACTTAAAGTGGTGTGAGTGGAAAGAAAAAGGTTGAGAACTACTGACCGTCCCATCACACGCTCCCTGGGTCAGAGTGAAGCTCCTTCTACACTGTCTCATCACACACTCCTGGGGTCACACACAGAGTGAAGTTCCCTCTGCACAGTCCTATCACACACTTCTGGGATCAGAGGGAAGCTCCTTCTACACAGTCCCATCACACACTCCTGGGTCAGAATGAAGCTCCCTCTACACCATCCTATCACACACTCCTGGGGTCAGAATGAATCTCCTTCTCATCAGGAGGGACCTTTACCTAGTCCAGATAGGGCAATTTTCTGAAAGACCAGAGTTCTCTAGGAGTGTCCAGCTGGCTCTTCAGAGACGAGTAGCCAGTGCGTGAGGTGACATGGCTCACAGTCATTTGTGGATGCTGAGGTCTGCACGGAACTTATGTACTGAATATTGCAGCTGCCTTATGGGGGGTGGGAAAGCCTTGCCTTGTAAAAGGATCTGTGGGTGGGATCTCTGCAGAGATCCCCACAGTAAGTTGGCTGACCCATTTCCTGTTGTTCATCCACCATGAAACACCCTAGTTGTTTCTTCTGGGGCTGAAACTGTGCAGACCACCCATTGCATCTCAAGATACTCGGTCCTACAGCCCAGCAGCAAAGGGTCCCAACTGTAGGTATCTTGATCGAAGACTCCTCCCCCATTATATCAAGGATTCGGGGGGGGGGTCCCCATTGGAAGTCTCCTAATGGGGGAACCAGAGGGATGGTCCCCACAAGGTTTCTCGAAGGGGACCAGGGGTCCCTACTGGGGATCTCTCGATAGTAATGTTGGGGACTGTGGGGCAGGGGAGTGTGGGGAAGTGTCC
>NC_091474.1:47875495-47893374 GCF_036971445.1 Narcine bancroftii
CAGATTATAAGATAATAGCTAAACTATCAGCAAACAGATTAGCAGAGTATGTACCTAAAATGGTAAATCTAGACCAAACTGGATTTATTAAAAAAAGACGCACAACAGACAATATTTGTAAATTTATTAACTTAATTCATGCAGTAGAAGGGAGTAAAGCGCCAACAGTAGCAGTTGCTTTAGACGCAGAGAAGGCCTTTGACAGAGTAGAATGGAATTATTTATTCAAAGTATTGCAAAAATTCAGTTTACCAGAGAAGTATATTAATTGGATTAAAGCATTATATAAGGGGCCATTGGCGAAAGTGACAGTAAATGGATATATATGAAAGCAATTTAACTTAAGCAGGTCAACACGGCAGGGATGCCCACTATCACCCTTATTGTTTGCGTTAGCTATAGAACCACTAGCAGAATTGATAAGAACAGAAAATAATATAAAAGGGATAAAAATAAAAGACAAGGAATATAAAATTAGTTTATTTGCGGATGATGTTATAGTATACTCAACAGAACCAGAACTATCAATAAAAGAATTATATAACAAATTGAACGAATATGGAGAAGTGTCGGGTTACAAGATTAACGTAAATAAAAGTGAAGCAATGCCAATGAATAATGCGGATTTCTCAAAATTTAAGAAGGAATCACCATTCAGATGGCAAATGCAAGCAATAAGATACCTAGGTATACAAATAAATAAAAATTTCGGCCATCTATATAAACTCAATTATTATCCACTAATGAAAAAATTACAGGACGATTTAGAGCATTGGAAAGATTTACCATCAACACTAATAGGAAGGATAAACTGTATTAAAATGAACATTTTCCCAAGGATATTATACCTATTTCAGGCATTGCCAATACACTTGACAGAGAAATTCTTCAAGGAGTTAAAGAAAATAATAAGGAAATTTTTATGGAAAGGGGGGAAACCGAGGATAGCACTAGATAAATTAACAGAATGGTATAAACAAGGAGGCTTACAACTGCCAAACTTTAAAAATTATTATAGAGCCGCACAATTAAGATTTTTATCAAACAAAGGAAAAGCCAGATTGGACTAGATTAGAACTAGATAAAATAGGGGAAAAGATACCTGAACTTATACTATATAAATGGGATGAAAAATTGGTACAACGTAGGAGTTCTCCAGTATTACATCATCTACTCAATATTTGGAAAAAGATTCATGTAGAAAGGAATAAAACAAATTACCAATTACCAAAACTAATATTGACGCAAAATAAGTTACTCCCTTTTACAATAGATAACCTTTCCTTTAGAGAATGGGAGAAAAAAGGGATTAAAAGAATAGAAAATTGTTTTTCAGGAAATAGATTATTATCCTTTGAACAAATGAAAGATAAATACAATATAACTCAAGATACAGTGCTGGCATATTACCAATTGAGATCCTACTTGAAGGACAAATTAGGAAGCAGTCTGAGTTTACCAGAGGGAAGTAACTTTGAATATATGATTACAGATACAATGCTAATCAAAAGATTTATAACAAATATGTATATTAAACTGCAAGAAAAGGAGAATGAGGAAACAAATGGTAAAACTAAACAAAAATGGGAACAAGATTTAAATATAAAGATAAAAAAGGAAACATGGGAGAAGTTGTGTTCTGGAACGATGAGAAATACAATAAATACGAGGTTACGTATGATACAATATTACTGGATACACAGGCTATACATTGCACCTCAAAAGTTAAATAAATGGGACCCAACAGTATCTGACAGATGTTTTCGATGTAAAAAAGAAATTAGAACAACAATTCATGCAATCTGGACATGTGAGAAAGTAGAAAAATTTTGGGAAGATCTAAACCAAATATTAAATAAAATTACAGAAAACAATATACCAAAAAATCCAGAGATCTTCCTCCTAAGTAACATAAAAAAACAAAGAATTTGTACTTGATTTGGATGGTGCACAAAAAAGATTTGTTAAGATAGATCTAGCCATAGCAAAAAAATGCATTATGTCAACCTGGAAATTGGAAGATAATTTGAAAATACAACAATGGTATATAGCAATGAATAAATGTATTCCATTAGGAAAAATAACATATAGTTTAAGAAATAATATTGAAATATTTGAACAAATATGGGAGCCTTACATGAAACACAATAGAGAAAACCTACCGGGGATATTCACTACCTAAATTAACGAAAGGAGAAGGAAATGAAAAGAATTGACTCAGTGGAATTTCTTGTTTATTTTTATTGAATGACAACATTGTTTGACTGGTTTAATGTATCTTAGATTTTGTACTTTAAATGGATGGGGTGGAGGTAGGGAGGGTGGGATGGGAGGAGGGGGGGGGGAGAAAATGGCACTGTATATATTTGTAAAGGAAAATGTATGTATCATGGTCAATGTGGTTTATGGTGTGAAAAATAAAAAAAATTTAAAAAAAAGTTTAATCCTGAAGGGGAAATGGGTAGAAGAGGAGGAAAGGGAATGAGAATTAGTGGAGATGTGTGGGAAACGGAACAAAAAATGGAGGGGGTGTAGAAAAGAACAGAAGTGGCTTGGAAGAGGGGTCTTATTATGTGAAACTGGAAAATTCAGTGTTAATCGCATTAGGCTGCAGACTGCCCAGACAGAATAAATTTATAGCACCTTTATACATCAACGTATTGAGTATAGGAGTTAGTATGTTATTTTGAAGTTTTTGAAGACATTGGTCAGACTACATTTGGAACTTTGTGTAAGTTCTGGTTGTCTAACTACAGGAAGGACATCAATAAAATCAAAAGAGGGCAGAGAAGATTTTCTAGGATGTTGCCAGGTCTTCAGGAGTTGAGATACAGGGAAAGATTGAACAGGTTACGACTTTATTCCTTGGAGCGTAGAAGAATGAGGGGAGATTTGATCGAGGTTTACAAGATTATGAGGGGGTGGGGTAGACAGAGAGGATGCGAGTAGGCTCTTTCCACTCTTTAGGGGAGATAAATATGAGAGGTCCTAATTTTAAGATGAAAGGGGAAAGTTCTACAGGAGGAACATTAGGGGAAGTTCTTCACTCAGAGGGAACGAGCTGCCATCTGATGAGGTGAATGTGGGCTCGATCTTAAGAATAAATTGGATAGGTATGTGGATGGGAAAGGTCTGGAGGGTTATGGAATGGGAACAGCAAAATAATGGCTGGGACAGACTAGAAAGGCCAAATGGCCTGTTTTCTGTGCTGTAGCATTCCCATTCAGAGCCAGCTCTTCAGCGCTTGACGTCCTGCTTTGCGGAAACTGCCAAAATGTTTGGCCTGGAAGTCAGCCTGAAGAAAACTGAGGTCCTCCATCAGCCAGCTCCCCACCATGACTACCAGCCCCCCCACATCTCCATCAGGCACACAAAACTCAAAACGGTCAACCAGTTTACCTATCTCGGCTGCACCATTTCATCAGATGCAAGGATCGACAATGAGATAGACAACAGACTTGCCAAGGCAAATAGCGCCTTTGGAAAACTACACAAAAGAGTCTGGAAAAACAACCAACTGAAAAACCTCACAAAGATAAGCGTATACAGAGCCGTTGTCATACCCACACTCCTGTTCGGCTCCGAATCATGGGTCCTCTACCGGCATCACCTACGGCTCCTAGAACGCTTCCACCAGCGTTGTCTCCGCTCCATCCTCAACATCCATTGGAGCGCTTTCATCCCTAACGTCGAAGTACTCAAGATGGCAGAGGTCGACAGCATCGAGTCCACGCTGCTGAAGATCCAGCTGCGCTGGGTGGGTCACGTCTCCAGAATGGAGGACCATCGCCTTCCCAAGATCCTGTTATATGGCGAGCTCTCCACTGGCCACCGTGACAGAGGTGCACCAAAGAAAAGGTACAAGGACTGCCTAAAGAAATCTCTTGGTGCCTGCCACATTGACCACCGCCAATGGGCTGATATCGCCTCAAACCGTGCATCTTGGCGCCTCACAGTTTGGCGGGCAGCAACCTCCTTTGAAGAAGACCGCAGAGCCCACCTCACTGACAAAAGGCAAAGGAAGAACAACCCAACACCCAACCCCAACCAACCAATTTTCCCCTGCAACCGTGTCTGCCTGTCCCGCATCGGACTTGTCAGCCACAAACGAGCCTGCAGCTGACGTGGACTTTTACCCCCTCCATAAATCTTCGTCCGCGAAGCCAAGCCAAAGAAAAAAGCATTCTACTGTTCTATGAACTTAGTCAAAAACCAGGTTTGAAAGAAGAGTGAAGTTCTCTCAACACTGACCTGTCACACAGCTCGAAGCTCCCTCCACAATGGGAGATTCATATGGGGGGGGTTTCCACCAGGAAACTACACTCGGCACGTACCGACGCCATGGATTTATCAGTTAAGTTTTTTTTTGCTGCAGCGGGTTCCTTCCAGCATAGGTTTGTTCAGGGAAACCAGGAGCCAGAGATGGCAACTCACCGGAATCGTAGGTCTCTGCCTTTTGAACGTAGGGTGTGATCAATTTCTGGGGCTCCCGCTTCACCTTCACACCCAGCTCCTCATCTGTAAGCTTCAGCTCGAGCTTCCGAAAAAACTCCTGGAAGCAAAATGCAGTGAGTGCTTGTGGCCTGTGACCCCAGACCCTGGGGGGTGGGGAGGGAGGAAGGGGAAAAGAAATGGGGTGTCTGAATCCCCCCACGGGGAGGGAATGGGGTGTCTGATCTCACCCCTCTCCCCAAAGGTTGGAGAGGATGGTGGGAGGAAGGGATGGTGGATCTAACACCCTTCCCCTGTCAGAAGGGGGAGGGGGAAAGGAACAGTGGATCTGACCCCCCCACCACTGTCAGTGGGAGGAGGTACCGGATGAGGTTTCTGACCCCAAACCCAGCAGGGGAGGGGGTAAAAACAAGGCATATGACCCCATGTCAGGGGTGGGGGCAAGAGGGGGAGGAAAAAAGAGTGTATGACTTCCTCCTCCACCCCGGGTGGGAGGGAGAGGAAATGGTGGGTCTGATTCCCCCCAGTACAGTGGGAAGAGACAGGGGACAGTGGATCTGAGACCCCAATCACAGTGGGAGGGGAGATGGTGGGTCTGAACCCCCACCCCAGTAGGAGGAGACAGGCATGGGGAGGGGGGGGGGGGGGAGTTCTGACCTCTCTGGTCCTGATGGGAGGGAGTGGTGGGTCTGAACCTCGCCCCCCTCCCCAGGTCCCAGTGAGAGGGGAGAGGGTGGGTCTGAACCCCCCCCCTCCCTCCCCAGGTCCCAGTGAGAGGGGAGAGGGTGTGGTAGGTTTATATTGTTCCTCACTTGATAATAGTAGTCATCCAGGTGTGGATTTTCACTTTGCAGCTGGATCATCTGTAACTTTATAACCCAAGCTTTCTCCTTATCAGTCATTAACTTGGCATAAGCATCGACTGCAACACTGGTCTCCTTGTTGGATGGGCTGAAGGGAGAGAAAAGATTCAGCCATATGCTGACCTGCATGTCTCCATCCTTCTCTCAGACAGATACAAGTATACTGACTGGTGTCTCTCAGTCCCTTTCTCTCAGGGGGATATCTGTACATGGACCAGTGTCTCTCCGTCCCTCTCTCAGGGGGATATCTTAACATGGACTGGTTTCTCTCAGTCCCTTTCTCTCAGGGGGATATGTGTACACAGACCGGGGGATATGTGTACACAGACCGGTGACTCTCCATCCCTCTCTCAGGGGGATATCTTAACATGGACTGGTTTCTCTCAGTCCCTTTCTCTCAGGGGGATATGTGTACACAGACCGGTGACTCTCCATCCCTCTCTCAGGGGGATATCTGTACACGGACCAGGGTCTCTCCATTTTTTTCTCAGGGGGGGTATATCTACACTGACCATTCTCTCTCTCTCAGAGGGAATATCTGCACATTGACATTTGTCTTTCCATCCCTCTCTTGGGGGGATATCTACACTGCCTGGTGTTTCTCTGTCCCTCTCTCTCAGGGGACTATCTGTGCACTGACTGGTGTCTCTCCATCCTTCTCTCAGGAGCATATCTACACTGACCAGTGTCTCTCAGACCGTTTGTGTCTTATCAAGGTCTCTACTCACCTGTGCCTGGTTCGCTGTCTCTGGTTGAGAATGCGGCGATGCTGCGGATGGAACTGTGTGACATGCTGTGGGAACCTGTCAGGAGGAAGATAGGTGGTGAGTTACCTGTCTGATATAGTGACCCAGCCCCCCTCGTATAGCCCATTGTGTTAATAATACAAAATTTGAGACAACGTCTGCTATAGGTGTGGGAAGGGGGAATAGAAGGGAGGGAGGCTTGCAGGTACCAGAGGCAGAGAAGGGTGTAGGAGTTACACAGATCGGGAGTGATATCAGGTTTGGAGGTATTGTGAAGGATTGCATTCTTCTGTACAATTCACCTCAATTAGCCTTCCGGACAATTGAATCAAAATACACGTTGCCCTCTACTACAAGAGGGCTGGAGTTGAAGAGATCTGGCTCCAGTTCTGCAGAACCCTGCTGAGGCTGCACAAAGGTTTATGGCAGATTCTCGTCCAAGACCGTTGATCCCTCAAGGCTGATGCACAACTTGATTGGGTGGTTATGAAGGCACATGATCTGCTGACCATTAGTCAGGGGATTAAGTTCAGGAGCCTTAAGGTCATGTTGCAACTCTACAAAACTCTGGTTAGACCACTCTTGGAGTATTACGTTCAGTTCTGGTTGCCTCATTACGGGAAGGATGTGGAAGTTTTGGAGAAGGGGAAGAGGAGATTTACCAGGATGTTGCCTGGATTGGAGAATGTCCTGTGAAGCAAGGTTGATAAAGTTGGGTCTTTTCTCTTTGGAGCAACAAAGGATGAGAGGTGACTTAGAGGTGTAGAGAATTGTGAGGGGATTAGACAGGGGGGACAGCATAGCACAGCCAGATATACAGGAGGCTATCGCGATGGCCAGCCGCCATGGCCATTAGTGACGGCTGGCCTTTTCATTTCCCTGAAGAGAGCATGGTGGTCGGCATCGGCGGGCCCCGGATCCCCATCTTTGATGGGGAAAGCACCAAGATTCGGAGCTGGTGTCGTTGCTCTATGTGGGCGTTGCAGGCTTAGCTGATGGGGTGCAATGTGGTAGGGCCGTGATGCACCATTAGTTCTGACACTTGCCCCACTGTCTCTTTTGGCATGTCACAAAATGTCTGCGTGAGCAGCCACTTTTCACGGGTCGGAGAAATCCTCATTTGCTAGTGGGAAGTGGTTGTCCTCTGGCTTCTACTCTAAAAAGAGCTGTTCACAGAGGAGAAACGGCTTACGGCCGTCAGCTAGTGCCAATAGGACACTCATTAGAGCAACTGCACAGCCCGTTTTCAGAGTGAGAGGCCAAATGTGCTGACTAACAGGGCCTTGAGTGCCTTAGTTTCCGGAGGCTGCTGTAGAAAGTCCATTACGCGGCCTGCCATTTCCTAGTTGAATGGAGCCGCCACATCGTAATATCAAGTCTCATCTGAGACAATGTTTCGAACCTGAAACTGGGCCTCTGCTTGCTGGAAGCAAACGAGGGACTGAGTAGTTTCAGCAAAACTGCATTTTGAAAAGTTGAATCACTTCGCGTTGCCAACACTGCTGGAGTTGTTTGCATTGGGTCCAAATGCCGTTGGACCGTTGGGGTCACCAATGTGGCTGCTAAGCCACTAACCAAAAGGAACACGCTGAGTCTTGCAGAGTTCTGGACTATCCACTTTATTGGTTTGAAATAATGCACTTTAAGAGACCCACCCAGAGTCCTTAGCGCCCGGGGGGCGGAAGTGATGTCAAAGGCACAAAACATACATCGGGGGGTTCATGGGTTTGTCACATCATGGCAGACAGTGCTCAGGCTGTTTTTTTCCCTTGATTTTTCCTGGTTGGGGTGTCAATTGAGGGGCAGACGGGGAAGGTGGGGCGGTGAGGCACAACGGTTTATACTATAATCGTGCTCCGTGGAATTTAAGCATGGTTGCCAAATTTTCACGTAAGTTACAACTTCCTATTCTTACCCTCATTTGCTTGTGACAGGGGGAGCAATCCAGAGATTTCCACCCTGAGATCTTCCCAACTCCCTGCATTCACCCTTCAGGATCTCATCCCATTCCCAATCATGTCATTAGTACCAAAGCCTTGGTTTTGTTGGGCAAGGCATTGAACATAAAAATAAGGTCACGTTGTAGCTGTAGAAAACTGTTTCAGCTGCACTTGGAATTCTGGCCGCCCCATTACAGGAAAGACGTGGTGGTTGTGAAAAGGATAGGGAAGAGGTTTACTGGGATGTTGCCTGGTTTAGAGGGGATGAATTATGGGTAGGGATTGAACAGATGGGTTGTTTTTGGTAGTTTCAGAGGTTAAGGGGAGACCTGATAGATGTGTACAAAATCATAGAAAACTTCAGCCCATCTATTCTGTGCCAAACTATTCTGCCTAGTGCCATTGACCTGCACCCAGACCCCAGCCCTCGAGACCCCTCCCATTCATGAGGCTATCTAAATTTTTATAAAATGTCAAAATTGAACCCGTGTTCACCGCTTCAGATGGCAGCTCACTCCACTCTCACCACTCTCCGTGGGAAGTTGTTCACTCCAACATTCTCTTTAAACCTCTCCCCCTTAGCCCATGTCCTCTTGTTTTTGACATCGAACCTCAGAGGAAAAAGCCTCCTTTGCATTTGCCATCTATAATCCCCCAATTTTGTAAACCTCCATCAAACCTCTCCCCACCCCCCATTCCTCTAAGCTCCAGGGAATAAAGTCCTAACCTGTTTAACCTTTCCCTGTAACTCAGTTCTTGAAGTCCAGGCAATGTCCGAGTAAATCTTTTCTGTACTCTGTAATCTTATTGACATCTTTCCTGCATTTAGTTGACCCAAACTGCGCACAATCATGAGGTATTTGACAGGACAGACTCATTGACTGGTCACACACTTGAAGTTTGAGGTGGGGGGGGGGGGAAGAAGTGAACATTTTACACAGAAGTGGTGGGTTTCTGGACTGTGTTGCGAGCAGCAGCAGTGCAAGCAGATACAATAAATAGAAGGGTTTACGATGCTTCTAAATAGACATAGGATATGAAGCGATGGAGCAGCGGAAATTTAGTTTGATTTGTCAAGTCAAGTAACCTTTATTTGTCATTTTAAAACCAAATGCAGTACGTGATTAAAAATGGAGACAACATTCCTCCAAACCATGGTGTTAAATGACACGATTCTATACATAAACAGCTCAAGACAACACACGACTACACTATTACTACACAAGACAAAACTGCACTGGACTACAACCTACACAAAGTGACATAAAGTGAATAAAAACAGTGCAACAATACAGTAATTGATTAAAAAAACTAGACAATGGGCACAGTAGAGACAAGCTACAATTTAATGGACTCTGGATATTAAAAGTCTGATAGCTTGAGTGAAGAAACCACCACACAGTTCACAATCCAAAAGCCTTGACACCATCCACCATAAGGGCCCCGCGATCCAAGACGGCGCCACCTCCAAGATCCCCGAACCAGACACGCAACACCGCCATTCCAAACACCACGGCAAAACCAGATGCATGACACCACCATTCCAGGCACCATGGCACTCCCTTCGCAGAACACGCCACAACATCCCCACCTCGGCCACCAGCAACAAGCAATGGTGAAGAATGGAGGCCTCGGTCCCCACAACAGTCGAGGCCGCACAGCTTTGAAGCTTTATCACGAAGCTGTGTTGTTGCCTGGAAATTTCCATATTGCAGCAATTGTCTCACGATTCTCTACTGTTCATCTCTTCCCAATTATAAATTGGGCATGGTGCCTTACTCAGAGTTCCAGTAGCACCAAGTCTGGAGAGGCTGCTGTAGTCTCCTGCTGTACAGCCATCTTGGTGGACATCATGTTCCACCCACACAGATGGGCCAAAGGAAAGCGCCTGTTCCTATGTGCCCTTTACTCCCTCCTAATTAGTCTTGACCAGAAGGATGTGGAAGGTCCCACGGGGACACAGTCTTGATCATGTAGAATTGGGGTTAGCAATGTAGCAGTGGGCTAAACTCTCTCCTCCTGTTCCCAGCATTCACATCACTAAACCTGCAGGGTCTCAGCTGCATTGCAGGTAATGCAAGCCCAGCTTTACAACAAAAAGTGCGGCAGACCAAACTTATTGGAAGACATCCCGTTGACCCACCCTCACCTGGACGTACCTGAAGGCCTCAACCAGATTCGGCGATGGGCTGAAGGAGGCGGAGGGAGCGGGCGATCCAAACCTCATGGGCATCAGCTTCCTAACAGGATGCATGGGAGACAAGGGGCGGAATGGCAAGGCCTGAACACTTCCTGTGGACTAGGGAGAACCAGAGAGAATGGTCAGACCAATGGTTCACTGTGCAGTTCCCAGAGCTGGCGAGCAGAATACGGAAATGGGGAGGGGAGCCACAGAGAAGAGGGGTTGCCAATGGTGAGGCCTGGAGTGGGGACTGATGGGTAGGCTGGCTGGGGAGGGGGAGGGGTGGGTGGTGGGGGCTGCAGGGGTGGGCAGAGGGGGCTAAAGGGGTGGAGGGACTGGAGGGTGATTGCCTCTGGTCTTTGCTCACTCACCACACGCAGCTGACGGTGATCGAGGGGAATCCTCCGTTGGGCCAAGCTTGGACGTGGCCCTCCTGCAGAGCTCGTGTACCGAGGAACTTGTGGTGAAGATCCAACATTCCGCTGAGAGCACCCATGATCGACGGAAGCCGGATCCTTTTTTTGAAAGAGAAAAGCTGGCATGGGTTAAAATAGAAATAAAATAGGAGAGAGAAATCAGAAGAATTCATATACAAATGGCATGCAAAATTTATGGTTGGTGTAAAAGAAACTAAATTGTTGAAGCACCTGATGAAATTGGTGCAAGAGGATGTCGAGTGCTAAAATTCCTTGGACTCAAAATTCATCATCAAAAGATAATCAATTTTTAGATATTGGGTTTTGTAAGGGGATTATAAATGTTGAAGATTTTTTGTTTAAGTATTTAATACCACAGTACATTCACTTTATAAAAGATTGTACATGCATAAAAAAAATCATGTCACATCCACCCTCCTTCCTCACCACCCATCTCCCCCCCAAACACCCTAAAGAGAGAAGAAAGATTATCAATGAATATACAAATTCTAATTTACTGCTGTGTACCATCCAGGAAGAGTCATTGAGTTTTTTTTAAACCTACTAGTTGTAGGTGTGGGCTCCATATTAAAAAAAAGTGATGTTTATCACGTAAATTATGTTATTTTTTTTTGTTATGCCATCTTTACATCCCAAAATCTATATCTGATTTCCAAGTAATGGCTATATATTTCCTCGCAACAGCCAAAGCCAATTGTAAAAATTCAATTTGATACATAGTTAACCTTAATTTTAAACTATACATTTTAATGTTTCCTAATAAAAATAACATTGAATCTAAAGAAAGTTTAGCACTTGCTCTAAAAGTGTCTAATTTGTATCCAAAAAGACTTATTAATGTTGAAGATTGTTATGAAGGGGGTCAATTAATGATGTTTGAACAGTTGAGAAATAAATAGGGAATAACCCAAAATACTCTTTTTTGTTATTTTTAATTGAGATCATATTTGAGGGACAAGCTGGACCAAACCACATTGTTACCTGGTTATAGTGAAGTAGAAGTTCCTACGAGGAGAGGAATCATTAAGAAGTTTATTTCTATAAGACATTCTTTATTACAAATAGGAATTCATAAACGTGGAGTTCATAAATTCACACAGAGGTGGAAACTAGATTTGAATATTGCAATTGATGAGCAAAGATGGGCAGATCTTTACAGAGATTATACAACTAACACTATTAATTGTAAGGTAAAAAAAATTATATTGAATTAATCTATACATCAGTTATATCTTGAGCCACAGAAATTGAATAGATTAAAATCAGATTCATCAGATCAATGTTTTAGATGTGGTGACTTGCCCAAGTGGAGAGCGAACTGGCTCCAGCATTCAGGAACGAGTTCACAGCCAGAGGCAACCGGGAGGGCTCTGAGCGTTGGGTAGTACTCAGCCCAGAAGCCGACATGACTTCTGCCCTGCAAGATGCAGAATTTGCTGGGAGTGGGTACTTAAATGCATGCTACTTCAAAGAGTTTAACCAGACCTGCTCGACTCAGTGTGTTGCTTTCACTCGCTGCAACCAGCGTGACCACATTGGTGACCCCGAAGGTCCAACGGCATTTGGGCCCAGCATGAATGACTCAACTCTACAGAATGCAGTTTCCCTTAAAATGCCAACTTTCTGAACCACGTAACTCCTGGTCTGGTTCGAGCAAGCAGAGGCCTGGTTCTAGGTTAGGCAAATTGTCTTAGACGCCACCAAGTATTACCACGTGGTGGACGCCCTCGACTAGAAGGCAGTAGGCCACGTTATCAACTTCTGCATCAGCCCCCGGTGACTGACAGGTACAAGGCATTCAAGGCCCTGCTAATCCACACATTTGGCCTTTCCTGCTGTGAATGGGCTGCGCAGTTACTGCATAAGGACGGCCTAGGCGACTGCACGCCATCAGCCCTGATGAGCGATGTGCTAGCACGAATCTTGCCTGCTTTTTGATCAGATCTTCTTGGAGAAAATGCCAGAAGACATCCACCTCCTGCTAGCAGATGAAGACTTCAAAGAACCATCATGTATGTAGTTTCTAGCTTTTTTTGCAATTTGTATTACATCAATATTTGACTACTATGGAAAAATTTTAAATAAAATATTTAAAATAAAGGAAGCTGGATCTCCCTTTGATTTTTGCATCACACAGTTCTCGGAATGCAAGAGAATAAGTGGGTGAAACATCTGCACTCAACTTCTCAGCCTGGTTTAAATCCAGGTTTACACAAAGCCACATCAACCAGTTATCACACTATGCTATTCCTCGTCCGTTCAACAACAACTTCCTCATCTTGGAAGGCTCAAGCCTAAGGCATGCACTGGTTCAGGGCCTGCTGAAATGTGCCATCCCACCCGAGTACTGTTTCTGCAGAGTCACCTGGGATCCAGGGAGTGTGCGATAGGATGGTGCAAAAGGGAGCTTCACTCTGATCCCAGGAGGGTGTGATGGGACAGTGCAGAGGTCGCTTCACCCTGACCCTGGGATGTGTGATGGGATGGTGTGGAGGGAGCTTCACTCTGTGCCTGACCCTGGGAGTATGCGATGGGACAGTGTAGAGGGCGCTTCACCCTGACCCCGGGAGTGTGTGATGGGATGGCGTGGAGGGAGCTTCACTCTGACCCTGCGAGTGTGTGATGGGACAGTGCAGAGGGAGCTTCATTCTGTGTCTGACCCTTCTTTTGCCTTTCAAAGTTGGTTTATTCAGTGATTACAAGAAATCACATCAAAATATTACAGTACTTCAGTTACACACTATTTACACATTCAAATTATTATACAGTTATCACCATCCAGAATACACTTGACTCTTGACTCCATGGTGCCCACCATTGCCAGAATTACACCATTATACCCGTGGACATGGTGTAGAAAAGCATGTAGGCATAGACACAACCTCAGAAGATCAGCAGGAAATCAGCCTGGGCTGAACCCTCGACAACCTGGACCCATGAATGGACAACTTGGCCAGGCCCAGGAGCAAACTGACCAGGAGATCCCCTGAACGACCTACACCTCTCCTTAATGGATGACTGAAGATCAGGAACACAGCAATGAAATGAAGCCAGAACTTGAGGACATTCAGACATTCAAATCAAGGCTGCAGCCTCTCAAACTCCATGGTGCATCTCCTCCCAGATGCAGAAATGACAGGCAGCCAGTCAACTGACTTAAAAACCTGTTACACAAAACAGCTCAGAGCAACACCTTCCACCCCATGTCTGCAATGTAGCAGGGAAGGACTCCCTCATGAAGAGACCTTGACTGGGACCTGGCAAAACAGAACCAGGGCATGCCTGGACCGAAGATGAGGGCAAGGAAGCGTACAGCGTGTGAAGGAACAGTTTACAAATGCCTTGGTGCATCACCCAACAACATAGTGGTCATCTCTACAAGGCGGCTCACATTGCGCAGGACCAGCTCCCAAGGGAGATTTTAGGCCCTGGGTCCAATGAGCAATTCTGGCATAGCTTGGATTACTTCACACTCCCAAAGCCCCTTGATACCCGCTGAAACAGGATTGGAGGCGACCATACCCCAGAGTCGCAGTAACTCTCCATAGAAACCAGTCGCTTGCGGCTTCCCAGGGATCACAGGCATGGGAGACGAACGTCGTCGAGTATGAAGGGTAAAGCTTTGGAAAGAACCTCCCATTACACGGTGGTCTCCAATGGGTCAGTCAGTATGAAGATCCCCTGACATTAGCACACTCTCCATCTTGATGGATACTTTCACCTCAGCCTCTGATCTCCGTGGAAAAACATACATTTGTCCATTATAACATCGCCATATGCGGTAGGATCGAAATCCTGCCATCTTGGGGCCACAGTCCGACATGGTAACTTAGGACTCCAAACACAAATGAAACTACTGCTTCCAGAAGACACCACGAACCACTGTGATAACAAGTGATTAGTTCCTCAATAAAACACTATAGAGAAGGAAGAAGATTGTTCTCCAGAGATGCAAGACAATCGTTCGATGGAGGTTCTTCACCATCCCTCCCACCTCGTAGACTGGCGTCTCCCTCCGGCCAGTCCGGTGGACTCCAGGCTGCAAAAAGTCCAAGTAGCTCTGATAAATCTTCACCCAGTTAACCTGGTCTAAGCAATCAGGATGAGCAGGAGTTGGCCGATGCCACATTTGAAAATTAATTCAGCTACATCTCCCACTAAAGACCTGAGACTGTCCTTAGCAAACTGCTAGCCACAGCAGTGCCTGCAGCCCTCGAAGACAAATATTGCAAATTAGAATTCCTTAAACCCACTGCAGTCCACACCAAAAATGTAATCCAACTCTCTTTACTTTCTAGCATTCCCTTCAACTGTCATTTTAATTATGTTTCAACTCCCAGCTTCTCAAGAGAGCTCCTCTCTGTATCTGACCCCGGGAATGTGTGATGGAACGATGTGGAGGGAGCTTCACTCTGTGTCTGACTCTAGGAGTGTGTGACGGGACAGTGCAGAGGGAGCTTCACTCTGTGTCTGACCCTGGAAGTGTGTGACGGGACAGCGTAGAGGGTGCTTAACGGTGTCTGACTCTGGGAGTGTGTGACGGGACAGTGTAGAGAAAGCTTCACGGAGTCTGACCCTAGGAGTGTGTGACGGGATGTTATAGAGGGAGCTTCACTGTGTCTGACCCTGGGACTAAGTTTTCTGATGATACAAAGATAGGAGGTGTTGTGGACAGTGAGAGGTTATCAAAGCCTGAAGAGGGATCTGGACCAGCTTGGAGAATGGGCCAGAAAGTGGCAGATGGAGTTTAATGCAGACAAGTATGAGGTGATGTATTTTAAAAGGGAAACTAAGGTAGGAGATACAAGGTAAATGGTAAGACAAATGATAAGGTAAATGATGAGCGCGGAGGAGCAGAGGGCTATAGGAGTGTAGATACATTGTTCCTTGAAGGTGGTGTCGCAGTTGGACAGGGTTGTAAAGAAAGCTTTTGTTATCTTAGACTTTATAAATCAAAGTACTGAGTATAGGAGTTGGGATGTTATGTTGAAGCTGTTAAGATGTTTGGTAAGGCCAAATTTGGAGTATTGTGTGCAGTTCTGGGCACCTTAACTACAATAAGAGTGAAAGAGCGCAGAGATTTACTAGGATGTTGCCAGCTCTTCAGGGATTGAGTTACAGGGAAAGATTAAACAGGTTAGGACTTTATTCCTTGGAGCAAAGAAGAATGAGGAGAGAATTGATTGAGGTTTACAAGATTATGAGAGGTATAGGCAAAGTGGATGCAAAGAGGATTTTTCCCCACAGATGGGGGGAGATAAATGTGAGAGGTCATAGTTTTTAGCTGAAGGGGGAAAAGGTTTAAGGGGAACATTAGGGGGAAGTTTTTCCCACTCAGAGAGTGGTGGGAGTGTGGAACGAGCTGCCATCTGATGTGGTGAATGCTGGCTCGATTGTGCATTCCAAGAGGGAATTGGATAGCTACGTGGATGGGAGAGGTCTGGAGGGTTGTGGAATGGGAGCAGGTCAGTGGAACTAGGGAGATGTGGTCAGCACAGACTAGAGGGGTTGAATGGCCTGTTTTCTGTGCTGTAGCGTTCTTTGGCTCTATGTGTGGTGGGACAGTGTAGAGGGAGCTTCACTCTGTGTCTGACCCTGGGAGAGTGTGACGGTACAGAGAAGAAGGTATCAGCCTTTCCAGAAACTTCACATACCAGAACTTGGGAAATGCTGAACTCGTCCCAAACAGAACACACTCCTCTGTCCACTATTGCGTTGTCCAAACTCTATGGGAAGAGAGGTAACCTTTTAATTAATTCCACCAGTTTGAGTCCTTCTGCAGAGAACGGGCATCACTGAGGAGGGTGCTGACATTTATCACCCAACAAGTGGAGAGCGTTCCAGCATTTACCACTCATCTCTCATCATCAACCATGTGGGAGTTTGCCAGCATTTACAACACATCCCTCACCATCCACCTGGTGGGGAGTGTGCCTGAATTTACCACATATCCCTCGCCACCCACTAAGTGGGGTGTGTGCCAGCATTTACCATGTCCCTCATCACCCACCAAGAGGGGAGCATGCCAGAATTTATCACCCATCCCTCATCACGCACAAAGTGGAGAGTTTGCCAACATTTACCACATATTCCTCATCACTCGCCAAGTGGAGAGTTTGCCAGTATTTACCACCCATCACTGACAGCCCTGGTAGTTGCCAGCATTTATCACGGTTGCTGGATCCCCTTGAGGTAGGGAACCCATTCCCAATGACATGAGGACTCTACCCCATCTTGATTGGCTGCCTCACCTCCAGGCTGGGAGGTCCATGGACAGCCTTCATCACTGCAGGATCGCTCAGCTCCTGGGCAGCCGTGGGCTCAACCAATCGCACCAACTCCTGGGCAAGTCTCCTCCCTTCCTGTTGCTCTGGGGGCGGGTTCAGGTGGGCAGGCTCTGGCCCCTCCTGCTGCTCAGGCTTGTCTGCACACTCCGGGCTGCATGCTCCAAGAGCTTCACACAGCAGGTACAGATCCTCGGGCAGATCAGTCGTTGTCTCAGGCTCTATGTGTAGGGTGTTGGGGGGAGATTGAGATAGGTCAGGGCCAACCAAACGAGAAGGACAGGGTTTTCAGGGATTGACGAGGCCGGGGGGGGGGCGGCCGGGCGGCCGGGGGGGGCGGCGGCCGGGGGGGGGGCGGAGGCCGGGGGGGGCGGAGGCCGGGGAATGGGATGTCTGACCACCGCCCACCCTCGATCCTGGTGGGGGAAGTGGATGGGTTTGAATTGAGGAATGAGGTAGGGGAGTGGTTGGGTTAGAGTTGAGGGATAAGGTAGAGGGGGGAGAGGATAGTCTGTGCGACCTCTTCCCCCACCCCAGGTCCTGGCAGGGAAGTGACTGGGTTAGGGGGGAAGAAGATGGGATGTTTGACCCTCTCACCTATCCCAAATGTCTCCTCGTTGTACAGATCTATATCTTCTTCCTCCTGCATCTCTTGAAGATAATCTTCAGCATCCAGGATTTGGAATTCCTGTGCGGGGAGAAGGCCTCAACATCAAAGCACAGATTCCCCCCCCCCCCCGCCAGAATGTCCCAGAATGATCCAAGATCCCCCCCTCCCCCAATATCTCTGGGTCAGCCCTTTCCCCACACTGCAAGCAGTTTTCTCTGCATGAAACCACCCCCAACCCACATGAAAAAGAGTAGGGGGTAAGCGAGGACCTCGGGGCTCTTTACCCCACACACAACACCCGACATCAGAGTGGGACCCACATCCTTCAGGGAAGAGGCTGTGGTTTGGCCCACTGCACACCGTGA